>NW_027202674.1:0-178465 GCF_024711535.1 Dipodomys merriami
ACTTTTATGACTCAAACCCCACTGGGGGTGAACTCGCCTTCACCCATCTTACGTGGGGAGCTTGCTCAGTACAGCTTGTCCAGAACTTTTGCCAGGGCTGCGTGCCAGCCATCTGAGGGCCAGATGCCAGCAGCCCATTAGCCACGAGCCACCAGCCTGTGTGTACCTGTTCAGCCTGTCCCCTGGGCTCGGCGGCCCTGCCTCCTGAACCAAGGATGCCTGCTCTGTTCTTGCAATTGCAACATCTTCCATTAAGAAAACCAGGATGGAGGTTAATTGCCTACATCGTTCATGAACAGCTCCATAAAATATTTATGAGGAGCATACAGGGGGAGGAATGGGAGTTGCTTGCTTGGTTTGGGGCTACAGCTAACATATGGCGAGGGAGTCCGCAGGAGAGGAAGTGTCTTAAGAATTGCTGATGTTCAGTATGGAGCTGGCGGCTCACTCCTGGAATTCCAGCTACTTTGGAGGCTGAGATCTGAGGATCTTGGCCTGAAGCCAGCTGGAGCACCAAAGTGAGACTCTTCTCTTCAATCAACCACCAAAAAGTCAGAAGTGGTAGAGCACCAACAAAAAAAAAAAGAAAAAAATAGAAAAAAAAAGTTCAGAGACAGCACTCAGGCCCTGAGTTCAAGCCCCAAGATTGGCACAAAAAAGGACTTTCTGATGTTGAGCATTTGGAACTCCTCTTTGGGTGCTGTCCTAAAGTATTTAGGAGTCTGAGTTGGTCCCTTGCTGCTAGACATGTTGCTAGTGACGTCAGGAGCATTTGAGTTTAGCTACTGCATTCCAGGATGAAATGAAGGGGAAGGGGCACTGAGTCTAGAAGAGCAGACTTACACCATCCATGCAGCTCACCAGTCTGGCTCATTCCACACGCAGTGTCAGACATGGGTACACCCTGCACAAGCTCTTTCTTTTGAGAAGGGGTCTTCCTATAATGTCTAGGCTAGGCCGTAGAATTCTTGAGTTTAAATATTACTATACCTTGGTCTCCTGAGTTGCTGATACTACAGGCATGTACTACTACTCTTGATATTATGCAATCTCATTGAACAAAACAAAAAATCTTTGAAGCCAAGTGCCAGTTGCTCACGCCTGTAATCAAAGCTACTCTAGGAGGCTGAGATCTGAGGATCATGTTTGGAAGCCAGTGTGAGCAGGAAAGTCCTTGAGAGTCTTATCTCTAATAAGCCACTCAGAAAAAGCCAGAAGTGGTGCTGTGGCTCAAGTGGTAGAGTGCTAGCCTTGAGCACAGAGAGGCTCATGGACAGAACCCAGGTCCAGAGTTCCAGCCCCAGGATTGGTAAAGACAAACAAACAAAGAAAACAAACAAAAACAACAAACCTTTTGGTCCCAACTGGGGTATAGAAACTGGATTGAAATGTTCAGTTAGTCCAAGCTGGCTTGATTTGTTTTTATTTATTTTTTAGTCAGTTGTGGGGCTTGAACTTGGGGCCTGGTGCTGTGCCTGAGCTTTTGTGCTCAAGGCTATCACTTTACAACTTTAAGACACATTCTACTTGCAAACACTTAGATCTCTTTTTCATCTTTTTTTTTGTGGTGCTGGAAATTGAACCCAGAACTCCAGTCATGCTAGGCATGTGCTCTCCTACTGAGTTACATTACCAGCCCCCAGGCTGGCTTTAAATTCCTTCCGCCACCTCTGGGTTCCTGGGATTATAGGCATGCACCACCATGCCTGGCTTCATATTTTGTGAAACCACCAAACAAACCCAAATCAAGAGACCTCCTTCTAAACAATGGGCTTGTCCTGCCTTGGAATATCTGGGTAGCTGGATGTGGGCACGTCTGAAATTCTAACACTTGGGACGTTGAGGCAGGAGGATCATGAGTTTGAGGTCTGCCTGGGCTACATAACAAAACATCCTCTCAAAATACAAAATGAAAATAAGAACAAGGTATGCATTTTTAAAAGACTTTTGCTTGGGTCTTTAAATAAATGTAACAGATTAGGACTTACAGGTACAGCAGAAACTTCCTGGATAAAGTCCCAGGGGCACAGCAGAGAGGAGAGAGACTTAATAAGTGGGACTACATCAAAATAAAAAAGTTTTGCACATAGTTATTCACCTAGAAAGACAGCTAGCAGACTGAGAGAAGATCTTAACCAGAAATACATCAGACAAAGGCTTAATAGCCAAAAAAAAATACAAGGAGCTCAAGAAACCAACCTCTGTTAAACCTAATATACCAATCACTAAATGGGCAAGGAAGCAAAAGAGGGAATTTCAGAAGAGGTAAGAATAGCAAAGTAATACAGGAAGAAATGCTCATCATCCCTGTCCATAGATAAAATGCTCATCATCTCCCGACATAAAGGAAATGCAAATCAAAACAACCCTAAGGGCTTGGAAGGTGAATCAGTGGCAGAGTTCTTGCCTTGCATGCATGAGGCCCTAGGTTCGATTCCTCAGTACCACATAAGCAGAAAAAGCCTGAAGGGGTGCTGTGGCTTGAACTGAAGAGCTGAGGTACAGTGCTCAGGCCCAGAGTTCGAGCCCATGACTGGCCAAAAAACAAAAACAAAAAAAAAAACCAACAAGATACCATCTCACCCCTGGTTATACTGGCCAGTATCCTGAATTTGGACAACAAATAATGCTGGGGCAGGGGTGGGGGGAATGTGGGAAAAAAGGAACCTTACAGTACTTCTGGTGGGAATGTAAATTAATACAACCACTCTGGAAAGCAATCTGGAGGTTCCTCAAAAAGCTAAATGTAGACCTTCCATATGACCCAGACATACCCAGCATCTACCCTGAACATCATGATTAGGACACCTGCACATCCATGTTTATTGCCACATTATTCACAATAGCTAAGATATGGGAACAGCCCAGATGCTCTACAATAGATGAATGGATCAAAAAAAATGTGGTGCTGGGTGCCGGTGGCTCATGCTTGTAATCCTAGCTATGCAGGTGGCTGAAATCTGAGGATCACAGTTCAAAGCCAGCCCAGGCAGTAAAGTCCATGAGACTCTTATCTCAAATAAACCACCAGAAAGCTGGAAGTAGCTCAAGTGGTAAGAGTGCTAGCTTTGAGCTGAAGAGCGTCTAGGCCAAGAGTTCAAGCCCCATGACCACCACCACCACCAACAACAACAACAACAAGGAAAGTGGTACTTGTGTACAATGGAATTTTACATAACCATCAGAAAGAAGAAAATAATATCATTTGCAGGGAAATGGATGGAACTAGAACAAATTATGTTAAGTGAGGTAAGCCAAGATTACAAAGACAAATAGCGCATATTCTCCCTGATAGGTGGATTAGATCTGAAACACACTGGTATATGACAAATTATACAGAATTCTAGATACTCACATACAGTGAGACCAAAAGAGGATCGCCTTAGGAGAGAATCACCAAGGTGTATTACCCAAGCACCTCTTTTTATTTATTTAATACACATACTGAAATGAACTCCAAAGATATGGAAATAACTAACTTTTTTCTTAGTTTTTTTATTTATATGATGACTCTATGTTCTTTACCTTATAGATAGTGTATTCACATGAACATCTGTGGAAGGGGAGGGGAGGCCATAGAATCTGAGGGAAAAGGGTGAAAAAGTGCAGCAGTGAGTGTACTAAACATGGATGAAACAAACTATGCAACTCGTGGGTGCAGATAGAAGGGAGGGAATGGGAGAGGATGAAGGAAACAGATGATACTCTGTGAAAGGAAATGCACTTATTACCTGGCGTATGTAAATGTAATCCCACTGTATATCACCTCTAAATTAACAAAGTAAATAAAAAATGTAACCAGTTCCAAAAAGTGGCAAAATCAAGGCACGGATGGTTCATTCCTGTCTTCTTTGCTACTCAGGATGCCGAGATCTGAGGATCACGGTTCAAAGCCAGCCTGGGCAGGAACGTCTGTGAGACTCTTGTCCAATTAGCCACTCACAGAAGCTGAAAGTGGAACTGTGGCCTGTGTAATAGAGCACTAGTCTTGAACACAAAATCTCAGGAAGAACACCCATGCCCTGAGTTCAAGGCTCAGAACACACACACATACACACACACACACACACACACACACACACACACACACACACACACACACACACACACACACACACACACACACACACACACCAAAAACATGGCAAGAAGTGTTTCATTGGATTTTTTTGGCAACTACCCTGCTTTGACCATTTCATGGTCTCTTCAGGCTACTGCTATTCACCTCTGTGGACACTAGGTGGCAGTGCTCCCCCAATAATAACCCAATGGCACCAAAGTTTAGGGGCTTTTCTGAAGACTCTCCAGGTTGCTAGCTCATCCTTACATCACCTAGATTGAGCAAGAATTCTGTCAAGATGGCTTAGCAAGAATCTCATCCTCAAAACATGATTCTCTTTAATATCTTCTTGAAGATTTTTGAAGCTCTGTGCTAGGAGGAGCAAAGACTAAATATATTTCCATCTACCTGCGGTCAATTTATCTATTATCCATATATCTACCCATCCATCCCTCATCCATCTCTCCACCATCTGTCCATCCGCCCATCCATTCATCATTATTCCAATCCCATTTACTCATCAGTCATCCATAATCCATTCACCCATCCACTATCTACACATCATCCATCCACCCACCCATAATCTATCCATCTATCATCCATGCTCATCCATCCAAAATCCACCCATCCATCCATTCACCCACTCACCAATTTATCTATCATCCATCTTTCTACCCTCCATCCCTTATGCCCCTCTTTACCATCTGTTTATCCATCCATTCATTCTCCATCTGTCCACAATCCATCCATCCATCTATCGATCGATCCAAACTTGGAGCATTTCTTTTTCACAGAAAAGTGCTATATGACTTTGTTTTTTAGGTATAATCTGTTAAACATTCATGTTATTGAGGAGAGAGCATGTTGAATATTTCACATCCTCCCTGGGAGATAATTGGTATCTCTCTAGGAACTGGTGGGGTGAAGACGGGGGATGGTGGCAGGAAGCACTGACACACCAGCAACAGTTTTCATTAAGTTTTTTTTTGTCAGTTGTGGGGCTTGAACTCTGGGCCTGGGGACTGTCCCTCAGCTATTCAGCTCAAGGTGAGCACTCTACCAATTGAGCCACAGCACCACTTCTGTCTTGCTGGTGGTTCATTGGAGTTAAGAGCTCATGGACTTTCCTGCCTGGGCTAGCTTTGAAACATGATCCTCAGATCTCAGCTTCCTGATTAGCTAGAATGAAAAGCTTGAACCACCAGTGCCCAGCTGCTATAGATACTTTTTCAGGAAGTCCTTGCAATTTTGCCCAGTGTCAGCCTCCGACTAAGATCCTTCTACCTATGTCTTCTCTGTAAACAGGATGACAGGTGTGCCCTGATGTGCTCAGCCCCTTTCCCCTTTTGCAGATGGGTTTCAGGAAGGAATCTAGACTCACATCAGTCATGTCCTTGGCATGACCTTAACTAAGCTCTCCTTATCTTGCAACTCTGAAATTAGGTTCAACATCCAGCCCTCTCTTCCCAGAGAGGTCGTTCTGTGAGGCTAGGTGAACCCTTAGGGGTTTGTTCATCCATGTGGACTGCTGAGCTCCAGGTCACAGCACTGATCTCTAGGTGCATAGGTCCTTGCTGAAGTTGGAGTAATGCCATCTTGTAGCAATCCATTACTTAGCTGTTGGACCAGGTGAACGGCAGCACACAAGACCTCCTTCCCTTGGCTGGATCCTGGGTGACAGCAAGCAGGGTGCAAGCAGAACATCCCATATTTCGCCTGCAGCTTCTCTGCGGGCTTGACACTAGGTGGTGCTCTGACCTAGATTTCTGTTAAAGACAGTCACAGGAGAATTTCAGGGTGGTGGTATATGGGTGTCTGTCTTCCAGGGTCCTGGTAATGACTCTCTGGATGGCACAGGCCAGGGGCTCATAGCTGTCTCCTGCTCTGTAAGTAACCCCTACTAAGACTTCCAGTCTGCATCTTTCAAACCAGTTCACAGGCCCCCAGCTCTGTGTAGAGCTTCCAAGGAAGTTCACACCACAGTCTGCCCTTCCACTGGCAATACATGCAGAGCCTCGGGCTTAACAGGATGGCCTTCCACATAGCTCTGTCCCAGGGCATCCTGGGGATCTGCTGAAGGTTAGAGACCCCTGCCCAAGCTCAGGGCTACTTTCTGGCTCACCAGGATCCCTGCGAGAGAGGCTGGCTGTCTCAGACCAGGCAGGCCCCAGGTTGTGGCCATGGCAAGGGGAAGGAACCTGCGACAGGGCAGAGGCCTGTGCTTCCTTCTTCACTGATGCCCCAAGCACCTGGGATGGCCATTGCCTCAGGACCAGCCCCATTTCCTCTGAGTGTTGTTCTGTCCCCTTTTTTCACCTTTGCGGTGGCACAAAACCATTCTTCCCATCACCCACCAGCATCACCAGTGAGGGGCTTGTGACCTAAACCCAGCAAATCACAGCAATCCAGCCTCTCTCAAGAGTGATTGGGGTGATGGACATTGATGCAAATCTTCTCAACAAAATTTTGGCCAATCGACTTCAACAATTCATCCAAAAGATCATAAACCACGATCAAACAGGATTCATTTCAGGGATGCAAAGCTGGTTCAATATACGCAAATCAATTAATATTATTAATCACATCAACAGGAGCAAGAATAAGAACCACATGGTTATCTCAATAGATGCAGAAGAAGCATTCGACAAGATCCAACACCCCTTTATGATGAAGGTTTTGGAAAAATTAGGAATCCATGGAACATTCCTCAATACAATAAAGGCTGTATATGACAAACCTACAGCCAGCATTATATTTAATGGTGAAAATTAACACCATTTCCTCTTAACTCAGAAAAAAGACAAGGATGTCCACTCTCTCCACTTCTCTTCAATCTAGTATTAGAATGCCTAGTTACAGCAATAAGACAAGATGCAGACATGAAGGGGATCCAAATATGGAAAGAAGAAATAAAACTCTCCCTGTTTGCAGAGGACATGATCTTGTATTTAAAGAATCCCATAGACTCCATTCCCAAATTACTCAAGCTGATTCAAAACTTTGGCAAAGTAGTAGGGTATAAAATTAACTCCTAAAAATCAATGGCTTTTCTCTATGCCAACAATGAGAAAATTGTGGCAGAAATTAGGATAGCAACTCCATTTGTAATAGCCCCACAAAAATAACATACCTAGGAATTAACTTAAACAAAGAAGTGAAAGACCTGTATGATGAAAACTTTAAAATCTTGAAAAAGGAAATTAAAACAGAACTTAGAAAATGGCAAAACCTCCCATGCTCCTGGATTGGAAAGATTAATATCGTAAAAATGGCAATACTTCCCAAGGCTATCTACAAATAATTTAATGTGATATCTATCAATATTCCAACCTCATTCTTCAACGAAATAGAAGAGGCAATCCAAAAATTCATATGGAACAATAAAAGACCCCGAATAGCAACAAAGCTCCTCAACGGAAAGATCACTGCTGGAGGAATATCAATACCAAATCTCAAAC
This sequence comes from Dipodomys merriami, assembly GCF_024711535.1. Taxonomy (NCBI): domain Eukaryota; kingdom Metazoa; phylum Chordata; class Mammalia; order Rodentia; family Heteromyidae; genus Dipodomys; species Dipodomys merriami. Next base: position 7,519 of record NW_027202674.1, read on the forward strand.
TCTACTATAAAGCCATAGCAATCAAAACAGCTTGTTATTGACATAAGAACAGACCTCAGGACCAATGGAATAGAATTGAAAACCCAGAAATGAACCTACAGACCTATAGCCATCTAATCTTTGATAAAGGAGCTAAAACAATAGAATGGAAGAAAGACAGCCTCTCCAGTAAATGGTACTGGCAAAATTGGTTAATTACTTGTAGAAAATTAAAGCTAGATCCTTATATATCACCTTGCACCAGAATCAGCTCCAAATGGATAAAAGACCTTGAAGTCAAAGCAGACACTCTGAAAATATTACAGGAAGGAATAGGAGAAACACGGTCTCCTTGGCTCAGGCCGAAATTTTCTGAATAGAGACCAGGAACATAACAAATAAAGAAAGGTTGGACAAATGGGATTGCATGAAGTTGCAGAGCTTCTGCATGGCAAAGGACATAGTTGGCAAGATCAATAGAAAGCCCACGGACTGGGAGAAGATCTTCACTAGCCATACAACACACAAGGGTCTCATATCTAAAATATACTTGGAACTGAAAAAATTAAATCCCCCAACAACAAATCCTCAAATAAACAACTGCCCAATAAGTAAGTGAGCTAAAGACTTAAAGCGAAATTTCTCTGAAGAAGAAAGATGGCCAATAGACACATGAAGAAATGCTCAACATCCCTAGCCATAAAAGAAATGCAAATCAAAACAACATTGAGATATCACCTCACTCCATTTAGAATGGCAAAAATCAAGAACTCTAACAACAACAGATGCTCAGGGGATGTGGACAGAAGGGAACCTTACTTCATTGTTGGTGGGAGTGTAAACTTGTTCAGTATGGAAAGCAGTATGGAGGTTCCTCAAAAGACTTCACATAGAGCTCCCCTAATGACCCAGCAATCCCACTTTTGGGCATTTACCCAAATGTTTACAAACAAGACCACACTAAAGCTACCAGCACAACTATGTTTATTGCAGCATTATTTACCATAGCTAAGATATGGAACCAACCCAGATGCCCCTCAGTAGATGAATGGATTAAGAAAATGTGCTATATATACCCAATGGAATTCTATGCCTCCATCAGAAAGAATTACATTGCCCCATTTGTTAGAAAACGGAAAACCTTGGAAAAAATTATATTAAGTGAAGTAAGCCAGGCCCAAAAAACATAGGTCCCATGGTTTCCCTTATTTGCAATATCTAGTATATGTATGAGTAAAGCGGAAAAGGTCAGATAATGTGATGTTAGGAAAATGAACCCTTAGATATGTATTTTAATGTTTTTTTTCTTTCATGCATTTGTTTCTAATGCATTTATAAGATTATCTCTTTGTTGCTTTGTACGTCCCTCCTCCACAGTATAACCCCTGCTTTCACTATATTTTATGTCAGTATAACCTGTAGAGGAGATGGGGAAAAACAAGTCGTTTAAGGATACAGGTAGACCTGTTGCAACAATGAGAAGTACAAGTTGTCATGTCAAAAACGAGCTTTACAACGTTGGTGTGTGGGGGGGAGATGCGGGGAGGATTGGGTGGGGGATGGGGGGAGAGGCTGGGAAGGGATGTTAAGGGTAAACAAAGGAGGAGGCTGCAATGCTTGATAAGAAATGTAAGCATTATCCTGCCCATGTAATTGTCACCCCTCTGTACAGTGTGTTCACAAAAAAATTTTTAAAAAAATAAAAAAAAAAGAAGTTACAGCAAAGGAAAAAAAATAAATAGGGATACAGGTGGACCTATTGCAACAACGAGATGTACAAGACGTTATGTCCAAAACTAATTTTACAACTTTCGTGGGGGAGGGTGTGAGGGGCGGAGAGGATTGCGTGGGGAGGCGGGGGGAGGATGGGAAGGAATGAGAAGAGGAAGCAAAGGAGGAGGCTACAATGCTTGATAAGCAATGTACTCATTATCTTGCCCATGTTATTTTAACTCCTCTGTACAGTATTTTCACAATAAAAAAAAGTATTTTTTAATGAAAGAAAAAAAGAGTGATTGGGGCTGGGAATTTGGCTCAGTGGTAGAGTACTTGATTAGCTTGCATGAAGCCCTTGGTTTCATTCCTCAGCACCACATAAATAAACAACAAAAAAAGAGTGATTGGTGCAGGAGGTGGGTGTGACCAAGAGGAGCCAATAAAAATCCCTCTGCAGACCCAAGGTGGGCCAATGGGAATACCTCTTGCTCACCCATGAAGGGCCAATGGGCATTTCTCCTGCAGACCCAAGGAGGACCAATGGGAATGTCTCCTACAGACCCAAGGAGGGCCAGTGGAAATGACTCTGCAGACTCTGTAGCTCTTGCAAAGACAGTCTGGGATTCCAAACTGGTTGGTCCATGCTTGCCATGAGTATGACCAGAGGCAGTTGGCGTCATGGCTGAGGTTTGAAGGTGGGAACTGAATCCCAAGTGAGGAGAGTGGGTCTGTGGTGTGGATAAATGCTGCTACCATGGACTAGAGTGGGTCAGGTATGGCAGGAGGGCTCCTGAGGCTGAGGTTCACCTCCATCCTGCTCTGTGATCTGGCATCTTCTGCCATGGCCTAGTGCAGCAAGTTTGCCCTTGACCTTGAATGCTGGAGTAAGAAACTTCCATGTCTTGTAAACCAGCCCACCTCAAGTACCCTATCATCATGGTAGCTCGAACCACAGGAGATAGTCCCCAGATATCTGTAAGGGCAGTGTAGATAATGTGAACTTAGAGCTGTAAAAAACCGTGGGAGAATCTCTGTCCAGGAGAGACTGGAGGAGAAGGAGGAAGACTGCTTTGTTCTCTGCAAAGCTCAGGCTGGACTTTGAGGGGCCAGAACTCCTCTGCAAGGGTGGTCTGTGGAGCTATGGAACCTTCCAGCAGGGCTGGTGACAGTGGTCTTTAGATCCCTCCTCAGCTGAGATCCTCAGGTGCCTGGGGGATGGGCCCCAGCCGCTCGGCTTCCTAGGAAATCTCAGCCTGCACTGTTGTCATTCAGGCCTCAAATCCTAATTTATATCGCTGGGAAGGTAATTTATACACTCATTAAATTCCTTTTTACTGCTGAGTTTTGAGTAACAGGTGTGTAATTATTTTCAGCTCTCCTTTCAAGAAAATTCTAAACTGAGGGCTGTTAAGACCTTAATATTCTTCACGGTTGCCAGGGATGGTATTTTTCCTGGATCAAATTCATCCCCTCTTTTGGGGCTGACATTATTAGGTTACAGATTTTGCTTCAGGGGGCTGGAAGGTTTAGCCGTGTGTGTGTGTGTGTGTGTGTGTGTGTGTGTGTGTGTGTGTGTGTGTGTGTGTGTGTGTGTGTAGGAGGAGAATAGCCAAGGCTGGCCCTGGCCCTGGCCCTGTGTGTATTGCTATTTTTATTTTTAAAGCCTGGTCTCTTCTTTATTAAGTCATGGATGTTCCTTGCAGACCTACTATGAGCACAGCTCCACCAGGATTGCATGACACGCACAATGGAGACAAATTACTTATCCAAGTACAGCAGCTAATGAACCTTAGGGGAGATTAGTTGTGGGCGGGGAGGGGAGAGAACGGGTCCTGAGGCTTGAACTCAGGGCCTGGGCACTGTCCCTGCAGCTCTTAGTCTGGCTGACCCTGGCTGATGCCTTCACCTTGGGCTTCAGGGTTCTCATCCGGTAGTTGAGATGATATGGGCCCGGACAGTTAGCATCTGGCCCTGCCCTGCTTCCTAGGAGCAGTGGGGCATGGGGCGTGGATGCTTGCCAGGGAAGCCCAGCTGGCTTCCATACACCAGCTTTGCAGTGGTCTGGGCATGGGCCACACCAACCAGGTGTCACTTGGGGAGGCTGGGCAAGGCCTGAGTCCCAGACCTGAAAAGGCCCAGGGCTGACAGCCTGGCCAGCAGCCCCACACTATGGCAGGCAGTGGAACCTGTAAGAGGCATGGCCTAGAAGCGGAAGTGATGGTATTGGGAAAGTGGCCTAGAGATGCAATGAATTTGGGGCGTGGCCTAGAGGAACGGAGTGAGAGCATTGGGGTCTAGAGAAGAAAGTAAGGCCATGGGGGTGTGGCCTAGAGAAGAAAGGCTAATGGGGGAGTGGTCCACAGGGAGGAAGTGAGGTCATTGGAGCGTGGCCACGCAGGGGCTGTTAGGAGCCTGGCCCTGCTCATCCTCTGTCTGTCTCCAGCGAGGTGAAGCCATTTTGCCCCACCTGATGATCTCCACCACAGTGTTCTACCCCTCCACAACCCAAAGCAACAAGGCCAAGTGGGCAAGAACAAGAAGAAACCCTTCATCATGTAGGCCAATTACCTCAGGTGTTATGTTACAGACAGGAGGCTGAGGAGCACGTGGGATAGCATTGGATCAGGGTGTGTTTTGGGATACACACACATACATGCAACATGGAAGCACACGAAAACACATGCATGCACACACAAGCATGTACACATGCACATATGAGCATATGTACATCCATATACACATGTGCACAGACACAAACACACATAGAGTTCATGCACACACACATGTACACACACACATGGAGGCTTGTTTCCTCCCGCCCCTCCCCCCATTTCCATGTCTCTGTTCAGCTCCTTGTCGGTTGCATTATCAGGAACTGCTTGATAAAGGAACTCTTTTGGGTGATGACAAGAATTGATTTCCAATTCCCTGCAGAATGAGTTCATCATCACAGTGGCACAGGCAATTTAGCTCAGATTCCAGGACTGCCTGGGGTTATAGCTCACACTGACAGCATCCCTGTCAAGCCCCAGGTGGATTTTGACAGGGAGGGGAAAAAGACATTCTCAGAGGGGTTTGTGTGCGGGTGTGGCCAAAAGGACATGGCTGCTTCAGGGTCCCCCTGAGGCCACTGGTAGGAAATAGTCTCCCAGGCTGCCTTCCATGAGGCTGTGGGAAATTCAGTCTTGCTCAGCTTGATCACTCAAATGTGCAGCTGAGAGAGAAAGGATCAGTTTCCCCTGTTTAGGAAGCCCTCAGGTAGTGTCCCTGGAGGGTTAAAGGAGGTTTACAGGAGTTTGGGAGGTGGCCTGCATGGGCTGGACCACTGACTATAACAGGCCAGCTGATTGGTTGAGACCACATTTCAAAGATAATTGGAGTGAGGAGAGCTTGAGTGTGGCATTAGTCCCTAAGTACAACCCCAGTATGGCCCTCAAAAACATTTCAGACAAGCCAATTTAAATATACATGAATACATATGTGTGTGTGTGTGTGTGTGTGTGTGTGTGTGTGTGTGTGTGTGATTCTACTGGCCCTGGTGCCCTGTAATCCTAGCTATTTGGGAGGCTGAGTTCTGAGGATCGAAGTTCAAAGCCATCCTGGGCAGGTAAATCCATGAGGTTCTTATCTCCAAATAATCACCTAAAAGCCAAAAATAGAACACTAACCCTGAGCAAAAATGTGAAGGGACAGCAACCAGGTTCTTAGTTCAAGCCCAAGGACCATCCAAAAAGAAAAAAAAAATGACTGATTCTCATTGTGCATCAAGTGACAGGTGCTTCAAAGCCACTTTTGTTGGACCCACAAATGAACTATAAGTGGAGGCAGAGTCTCGTGCTGCTAACTCATGTTGTATGTGTCTCTGCTCTGAACCATTTTTCCAGCAATTGCTTTGCAATCACCTTGGGGTTCAGGAAGGACGAGGCAAATTGATAACTTCTTAATGACAAGGGATGAAGCCACCCCTGAGGGCCGGCAGAGCCCCCCAGGACAGCTCACCCCGCAGGACACAGGACATGTTGATCCTGACCAGCTGTGACAGCCATCATGCCTCTCCAGAATCCACCAGAAACAAGGACCAGAATTATCACCCCCCAGGCCACACTGGGACTGGTGGCCATTTTAACATGGCATACCTTTGTCCTCAAGTCTCCTTATTTTTTAATTTTTGCCAGTCTTGGGGCTTGAACTCAGGGCCTGGGCACTGTCCCTGAGCTTCTTTTGCTAGTGCACTACAACTTGAACCACAGTACTGTTTTTGTATTTTTCTGTGTAGTTTGTACTGAGGAATCAAACCCAGGACTTCATGCATGCTAGGCAAGCACCCTAACCCTAAGCCACATTCCCAGCCAAGTCTCCATATTTAAATTAAGGCAAATGTCTGTACCTCAAAGATAGTTGAAGATGTACCCAAGCTGTCTTTCACCCCATGGCCACCATGGAAGAATTGAACTTTACATGCCCCTCACCGTGTCCCTTTATTTGGAGTGGAGCTCTTGGGATTTGGATCTGGGGTGTAAAACACTGTTTTCCAGAGGACAGCTAGACCCAACCAATCAATGGGTGGGTGGGTGGATTGGTAGTGATAGGCTCCCATCTTAGTAGCCAAGGTAGTGTGGCTGTGCCGCCTTATTTACACTGATTATATAGATGCATGAGGGGAGATCATCACATAAGTAGATACTATTATTGTATCACCCAACATTCAACAGTTGGTACTTCGTGTAACAACCTCCCTGCTCATGATGCAGGAATGAACATCTGCTTGGATCCCTCCCATCCTGCCACCTGCCCGGAGCTCTGGGGGCAGTGAGTACTGTCAGTGTCTGTCTATGTCTCAGGAAAACCACATTCCTAAGGCTACCTCCCTAGTGGCTAGAATTGCAGAATTACAAGATATGTACACACACACACACACACACACACACACACACACATATACATATGTATGTATATATATGCATATGTATATATGTATATGTACATGTATATATATATGTGTGTGTGTGTGTGTGTGTGTGTGTTTGTGTGTGTGTGTGTGTGTGTGTGTGTGTGTGTGTTTAAGTATTTGAGCTTCAGTTTGTGGGAACAGCCAAGACCAGTTACTGGATGATGGAAGAGTTGTGCTGTGGGCAGGGCACCTATGGCACCTTCTTTGTCCTGTGGCCAGAAATTCCCAGGGGCTGAGGCCCCTACTAGGCTGTCACTTGGAGCCACTGCTAGTCTCCTTCCCATAGGGATTCTGCAGAATGTTGTGCCCCTGTGTATGTGTGTAGGGATGGCATTCATGCTATGGTCTCCTGCCACTCATTTATGCTCCTCTGGAGCCTCCATTCCCAGTGTGGAGGATAGCCAGAGAGAAATCTTTGAAATCAAAGGCACTTGGACTAATGGCATAATTGCTCTGTGAAACCATTTGCCAAGTAATTATAGACTATTGTTAGGTTGATCTAGCTTCTTTTTTTTATCCCTGCTAAATAATGAGGCTTTGCTTGGAGTGATGGGTGGGAGCAATCATACACACACACAGTTAGACAGAACAGAGGTCCCCTCTTTGCCACCCTTTTCTTTTCTACCTTCTTTAATGCAATAGCGGAGATGAAACAGCACCCCACCACCACCACCCAGCCCCAAGCCAGCAGGTGAGTGAACAGGTCCGTGGGGACCTCTGTGTTCTTACCCCTGCTAAGGGACATTTTTGGTATTAAAATGCACTTTCAAGAAACAGCAGCTGGAGAATTTGCTGAGACTGGTAGATCCTGTAAGGATAGAAGTTCCTTGAGGCCCCGAGGTAGAGTAATGAAACCCAGGAGTTTTCTATGTTGCTCTTTTGAGCCTCTCCCTCCCCCCACCAGTGGGCTTCCTTCTTCCTCTGCTCCTCCTCCTTCTATGCCCTGAGATCCTGTCCTTCATGTGCTCACTGCTCACAGCAAGCTAATGCAGATACATAGTACACTATTCACTTTTAAAACATGGTTAATAGAGCTCCATTAGGATAAATGAGGTCTGTGGAAAACCAGAGCATGCATTTCGGTGTCTGCTTAGCACATCCATTGTGTCCGGATGTCGTCCTCGGAGCCACTGCCCGGGGAGAAGGGGTGAGCTCTGCCCAGAAGAAACTCCATGTGCAGGGGTTGGCGATGGGAACCAGAGGCACACAGGGGGGCTGGGACTGGGGTGAACTTGGTGGTCAGAGCCCATGGCTGCAAACAGCCATCAGGGAAGATGGTCACCTGTTGGGGAATCAGAAGTGCTCTGGCCATGGCAGTGGGTCGGGAGTTGGGAGAGTGAGGTCATGGTGTGACAGTGGGTATTGAGTCTGGAGCACCGTGGCCGTGGCAGTGGGTAGGGATCGTCCTTCACAATGACCAGCAGGGCCCTGGCTCCCCACATCCTAAGAGTGAGGTGCAGCTGCTTGTCACCTGACCCCTCTTGAGACCATGGACTATAGCCTGACCAATCCTAAGACCAAGAACTGTCGTTCCACTTCAGAAGCCACCTCTGGCCAGATCTGAATGCACTGGTGACCAGGCCCTGCTTTCCCTCTGCTCACCTCCTCTCCTCTTGCCTTCATCCTTCCTGTGGAACCTAAAGCAAACATCTGTCTCCAAAGATGGCCGAAGAAATACAGAAGAGCTGTCGTTATCTATTACCTGTAACAGACCCCCATCTCTGCCCTTCACTACACATCTTTATTTGGCTCAGAGGAGCAAGTGGCCCAATGGAATGTGGGGCTTCTGGTGCTGTGGCTTGGGGTCCCTGGCTCTGATTTAAGCACTGTGTGACCTTGGGAGATCCATGGTCCACAATGACCTTCACACTTCATCCTTTCTCCTTCCTGGGAGCCAGCGCTCCACAGAGCCGCTTGCTGATGATGCTAGAATGGGCCCAGCCTGTCTCACTGCTTATGGTGACCCATTCTGAGGGAAGGGGGCCGGGGCTGTGCTTGATAGCACTCACTGGAAATCCTAGCACTTGCATGGCTGAGGCAGGAAGATCAAGAGTTCTAGGACAGTCTGGGCTACATACAAAAGTCTGAAAGGTGCTTCTTATGTCAGGGAGCCAGCTGAGCCTGCCTCTGGTCTGAACTATACAGGATCCCTCAGTCACTGGAGCTTTACTCCTCTTCCTGCTCCTCCTCCTCGCCTCCCTTCTCCTGCTCTTACTCCTCTTCCTCTTCTTCCTCCTCCTTCTTCATGCCAGTCCCGGTGCTTGAACTCAAGGCCTGGCTGCTGCCCTTTAGTTATTTTTTTTTAATTTGGTCAAGGATGATGCTCTACCACTTGAGGCACAGTTCTACTTTCAGCTTTTTGGTGGTTAATTAGAGATAAATGTCTTATGGACTTTCCTGCCTGGGCTGGCTTCAAACCATGATCCTCATATTTCAGCCTCCTGAGTAGCTGGGATTACAGGTGTGAGTCACAGATGCCCTCGCTGTGATTTGACATCTTAATGGAGTTAGTGGAAGGGTACTAACTACTTTTTGTTCTGATTTCTGAGTTTGACACTTTTATTATTTATTAAAAATGATACGATTTCCTTGTCTCAGCATTTCTCCTGCTTCAGGGGGTCTATTTGCATTTGTAAAGTTCCAGAGTCCTTTTCAGTTTTCTTCCATTTGGAAATAGGTGCCAGGACCGTTGTTGGCCTATGTATGTCCCACATGTAGCCTCAGCTCTTGTTAATGATGAGATTTATTGCAGTAAAATTTATCTGCTCAGTGTCTTTTTTTAGTAAGACCAGGGAGATTGCACAACTCTTAATCCCTTCTCAGGAAATCAAGCTGTCCCCTATCCTCAGTGAGGAGCCCAGGGGTGATGTCCAGGAAGAACATACATCAATCAAGACTTTCCAAGGGTACCTTAAATTATTGTTATTATTATATTTTGGTGGTACTAGGATTTGAACTCAGAGCCTCGCCTGCTAGGCAGATGCTCTACTTGAGCCCTGTTCCAGTTCTTACTGCTTAGGTTAAGGATGGGGTGTTTGCTTTTGAAATAGGGTCTCATGTTGTTGCCAGGGCTGGTATGAACCTCCTATTTGTATGATACTCCCACATGCATAGCTGCCACGACAACCTGCCTATTGATTGAAATTGTGTGGGAGTGTGTGTGTCTGAGCTAGCTTCAATTTGAGAGCCTCCTGATCCCTGTCTTTCAAGGAGGAGCTAGATCCCACCCAGCTGTGATGTCCTTGATTGCTGAACCCATTGGTAGAGCCAGAGCCCTCACGATCCAATCACTTATCAAGGCCCCACCTCCTGACAGTTCATTCAGCTATGATGTCATTGTTGGATGAGCCCATTGGTGGCGTCAGAACCTCTATGACCCAATCACCTCTCTCTTGTCTCCAGATGGCAGCAAGCTTTCAACCCAGGAGCCTTTGGACCATATTTATGCTTCCCAGGTGAAGAAGATGACATAAAGGGATAGCAGGGATGGCTGGTTGCAGTCCTAATGGACCAGTTGATCAAATCAAGAGGACAGCAGAGATGGTGACTCAGAACTCTAAACCTAAGGTGTGAAAATACCTATCCTGGAATCATCCACTAACCAATTTTGTCTGAGTGAGAAATTAATGTCTGCAGTGCCTAGCTTCTTTTATTGGGGTAGAATCATGTATTTGGGGCTGTCAGGGAGGTGGGGAGACCTATGGAAGATGAGGCACAGAAAACATGCCACTTGCACATTGCAAAGTTCGGGCCAATGGCTCCTCTTTCTCCTCTCATTGAGAGTCAGCCGTTGGATAGTAGGCTGGGGAAGAAATATTCAGTGTCATCAAAAAGCCAGAAAATCCCCAAGCCAAAGCATTTCGACGCACTTCCAAATCTCCTCTATCAGGCTGGTTATTTTTCTTGCCATAACTATTAGCAGGTGTTTGGCTGTGTCCATGAAAATCCATTTCGTGTTCCCTTGACAAAGGAGTTTTTTATTTAGTGCTGTAAGCTCAATAATACAGCATCTCATGAGAACTATTAAAATGGGAAATGTCTGCTGGGCTGACAATTGTGCTATCGATACATACCGAGTACTACATTAAGGAGAGCCAAATGGACCAATAGCTCTTATGGAAAAGGCTTAGCAGGGGGCCCTGGCTGTGCCGCAGCTTCCGTGCTGGCCTTGGGGGATGCATTTGGAAGAGTCCTCCATAGATCCCCGTCAGTCCTCCATCTCAAGTGGGGTGGAATATGGCTTTGGCTGCCTGAGCTGCTCAAACTCATGTTTTCCAGTGTGGTGGAGAGCTGTGTAGACTAAACTCCTCTCCTTGCCTTTTCAGGCAGGCCTAGAGCAGTTTCACTCTGGACTGCAGTGCCTGGGACTCCAGAACTGCAGACCTTCTGCCCCCTTACTTTCCACCAGTCTGAATCTATAGGTTTTGTCTACTGATTCTTAATTGTTCCTAGGACTTTTCCTCCACTTCTGTCTACTGAACACCATTTTGTGTAAATCCTCTTTTCCATCCTCTTCATCACCACCCCCGCATCCCCCCCCTCCTCTCCCATTGATAAGGCTTGAGAAGTCCTAGCCCTGATTGGTCAACTTGACTGGATGGAGAGACTTGGGGGAGACTGGGGAGGCTCACTTCTGCCCATGTCCATGATGGATTTTGAAATGATCCAATCACATCAGGGTGATGATTGTGGATGGATTAATCAGATCATGATGTGATCAGTGTAGATCTGATCATCAGTGAATTCATCAGATCATGATGTGATCAGTGAATCTCATTATTGATGGATTCAGGATTTGATTAGACCCTTGGGAGCTGGTGGAAATGATGGAGTCTGGGTGGAGGAAGTGGGTGGCTGGGAATGTCTCCTTGGGAGTTGTATCTTGCCTGGCCACTTCCTGTTACTGCTTCTCCTCACTTCCTGTCTACCAAGACATGAAGTCCTCCCCCCCCCCAGCTGCCATGATGTTTGGGAACCTGGTGCTGAGCAACCAGGGATGGAGCCCTCTGTAGTTGTGAGCAGGAGATACCATTCTTTCTTCAATGTGTTTATCTCAGGGCTAATCACAAAGACAAGAAAAATTTCAAATTTCAAATATACACACTGATAACTCCCTGTGAAGAACTTACATTTCAACCATTTTTTTTTGATTGGTCATGGGGCTTGAACTCTGGGCTTGGGTGCTGTCCCTGCACTCTTCAGCTCAAGGCAAGTGCTCTTCCACTTGAGCCACAGCTCCACTTTTGGTATTCTAGTGGTTTATTGGCGATAAGAGTCTCACAGACTTTCCTGCCTGGGCTGGATTTGAACCTAGATCCTCAGATCTCAGCCTCCTAAGTAACTAGGATTACAAGTGTGAGCCACCGGCACCTGGCTCGACCATTTTCATTTCACCCAGTGTAGAGCTCAGAGGCCATGATCCTCCTATCTATGCTTCCTCCATAGCTGGTATTCTAGCTATCCATCATCATGCTCAGCTTGTTTTTGCCCTGGTTTTGCCACAAACCACAATCCTTGATCTCTGCCTCCTTAGTAGTTGAGATTGTAAGTGTGAACCACTGTGCTTTTCTTTTTCTTCTTCCTTTTCTTGGTACATAGCCCAGGCTGGTTTCAAACTTACTGACTTCCTGCTTCAGCCTCTTCATCACTGTGATTATAGGGCTGCACTTCCGTGCCTGGCTGACTGTAGTTTTCTTTGGGGTGCTTACCAGCACTTAAACAATATTAATGAGGATTAATGATGTTGTAAATAGGTGTTTAAAATAAATAAAAAAGGTGAAAACAGGGATTAGGGAAAGCTACAGTGGGTTAATAACTGAGGTGTTCCATGGTGAGCCCCTCCAAGATTATTTTAGCAGCAAGAAGGAAACATTTTGTCACAAACAAAATCAATCTGTAATCAGAAGATAATTTGCAATCAGCTTTGCAAGTGAAATTGCATTTTCTTGTGGTCTGAGGGTGGTTTGGGAACTGCATGAGTGAGCCGATAAGCGAGTAATGGATTGCAAGGTGAGGGTGAGGACTGGTTTCACCAGCCAGGTGTTCACAGGGAGGGAGGGGGTGCCTCCCCCACAGCGATTCTTTAGAAGGAGCCACACATGGATTCTGCTGAGAGTAGAAATGCCTGGAGCCTGGCAAGTGCACTGGTAACACGCTCTGCAGGATGTGTATGTCTCCTCAAAATTCACTCCACCTCCTGCCCCATTGCCTTGGTGATTCTGTGTATTTAAATTCTTGTGGGGGTCCTGGGGTTTGAACTCAGGGGCTCATGCTTGCTATGTTGCTTTAGTCACAACCCTGCTTCTGTTTGCTTTCTTATTTTTTAACTGGATTTCATGGCCTTGCTCTTTTCTTTCTGAACTGTGATCCTCCTGTTTATACTTGCTGTGTAGCTGGAATGAAAGACAGGAGCCTCCATGCCTGGCTTATTGACTGAGATGGGGGGGTCTCATAAGATTTTTTGGCTTTCATCAAACTGTGATCCTCCTATCCTAGCCCCCAAAGCAGCTGGTATTACAGATGTGAGCTCCCATTCCAGCTAGGTATAACTCTGTATGGGCAGTGACAAATGCTTCCCATGTTTTCCACTTAGGTTTATCTTGAAACCAAAATGAGGGTGACATGGGGTTTGGGCAGGTGACCAGCCAGTCACACAATTACACACATTCTCTAAAGAAACCACAGATTGTCAAGTTAGCAATTACTTAAAAAACAAAACCAAAAACCTCTTGACCATAAAGACTGAATTCAGAAAGGACTTAGTGTATTTCAAGCAGTGGCTTAAAAAAATCTAGCAATAAAATGGAAAACAAATCAAAAGAGGATGGCAGGCTCCCATCTTTCCTCTTGTCATGTGCAGAATGTGGGTACTAAAGCTCGGAAGCTTCCAGAGCTAGTTTTCAGGGGCAGCTCTGCTTTGGCCAGCTGGCTCTCTTCATGCATTATGCAGTGTTTTCCCTTTCCCCATTCTTGTCTTAAATACTTGTGAAACTTGTTTAGACTGCGCTGATCCAAGAAATAAAATAGAATTATCTGAGCAGAGGCAATGCAGGGGTTCACCACCGTGATTTAGGAAGCCAGCTTGGAGGTGTGTGTTAGAATATGAGGGAATTAATTTGCTGAGTACCTGGTGATGCACTGCTGTGGCCCTCACAGTTTTCTGCAAGTAAACAGGACAGGGTTTCATGCTCATACTCCTCGTGCTTGCTTGTGTCTCAGATTTTGTTGGATGGAACTGGGTTCAAGGTTATGCATGACTGGTTATGAATGGGCTCTGGCTAATTTGTTTCTTTCACTCATGTGTACGTCTGCTTTGACAGTCCTGAGTTTATCTTCTACCCCAAATCAGTAAATGTGGACTTCTTCCAGAACATTCTCAAGATTCCTACCTGGGATATGGACTTCTTCTAGAACTTTCTGACAATTCCATCCTTGGGAGTCGATTTTGGTATCTGTTGTCTATGACAGTTTCTCACCTCTTTCAGAATGAGTGGAGGGGAAAGTTTGGAGGGTCACAACATGGAGGGGATTAAGGAGATGGAGATGTGGATTAATGACAGTTTGGTAATTACTCATCATGTGTGTGTATTGGCTGATGTACAGTACACCACAAATAAGTACAAATATTGTCTGTTCACTAAGAAGAAAAAAAAGCAGTCAGGTGCAGTGATACATGCCTGCAATCCCAGTACTTGGGAGGAAAGGTGAGAGGATCTTCAATTTGATTGAGGGCAGCTCAAGTGGTAGAGGCTAACTTTGAGTGGAAGAGCTTAGGGACAGAACCCAGGCCCAGAGTTCTAACCCCATGACTGACAAAAGGTTAGCACTCTACTACTTGAGCCACAGCATCACTTCCGGTTTTCTCACCAGAAAATTGGAGATAAGAGTCTCACAGAATTTCTTCCTCAGGCTGGTTTGAACCATGATACTCAGATCTGAGCCTCCTCAGTAGCTAGGCTTACAGGCATGAGCCACTGGGACCTGGCTGCACATGTGTTTTGAACCCCTAAACTACAGCTCAGCCTCTGTCCTCCTGGTTCTCTGGAGTCTCATGGACTTTCCTGCCCAGGCTGGCTTTGGACCATGATACTGAGATCTCAGCCTCTTGAGTAGCTGGAGTTACAGGTGTGAGCCACTGGTGCCCAGCTAGTCTGGGGGGGGGTGTTGTATTCCTGGTTCAGGGAGGTGAAGAGGACCTCCCCCCATGGCCTCCCATGACCCAGGCACCCCAGGGTTCCTTTGTGTCTGCTTCCTTTCTGCCTGGGAGGAAGGTGGGCAGCTTTTCTCTGCCAAGACTGGAATGTGATGATTTGGGGCCTGGCGGGCTCTGCCATGGCTGCAGACACTGCTCAGCCCCGGACCATGGCCATGGACACTGCAGTAGACAGCACCACAGAATGCAAGGGCAGATAACAAGGCCTTACCTGTGAGGGTGGGCAGAGCACTGCACTGACAGGCTGAGTCCAGATGCCCTGCTCTGCCATGTCTGTCCCTGGGTCTACCTGGTCCGTTCTTGTCCTGGTCCCTAGACAAGAAGAGACATGCTGATGGGGAGCCATTCAGCCAGGCAGAGGATGGTGGTTGTTTGAGTATGGATGCTGAGGACACAGGCAGTGACCAGAACTCGACTAAACCCTGAGATCATGGACAGATGAGATGGTGATCAACCCTCCTCCCTGAAGGTGGGAGAGGGGCCTGCGGGAACTCTCTAAGGGAATGGGGCCAAGTGAGCTGACTCTCAGCTATAGTCTGGGTCTAGAAGATTCTCCAAAGGCCCCCACATGGAAAGATTGGTCCTCAGTCTGGGAGCTGCCAGAAGAACATGATTTAATATTTAAGCATCTCCAGGAGGAGTGGGGTTTGGGACCCTGTTCTCTCTCTCACTCTCTCTCTCTCTCTCTCTCTCTCTCTCTCTCTCTCTCTCTCTCTCTCTCTCTCTCTCTCTCTCTCTCTCTCTCTCTCTCTCTCTCTCTCTCTCTCTCTCTCTCTCTCTCTCTCTCTCTCTCTCTCTCTCTCTCTCTTTCTCTCCTAACTGCCATGAGGTAAGAAGGTAAGAAGTCTTCTCTGCTACAGGTAAACCCACAGCAATGGGACTGCTGCCTTAAATGGAAACCTATGTGGCAGTGAACCAAACTAAACCTTCTCTCGTGGTGAATGATCCCACGCGGGGATCTGGTCACAGTGCTGGGGAGCCGGTGCATGCAGCCCTACACTGGACATCCAGCCCCAGAGCTTCTCCAGGGTCCTTACTGGCTCAGAGTCCCAGGGGTCAGAAACCACGGATGGACTAGGATGGAGCAAAGGGTCAGAGCCCCTGCCACCCCATTGTTCCCTCCCCATCCCCTGCATCTCCATGAAGATGTCTCTGTGAGTTTGGGGAGGCCCAGTGTGGTGCTGTTATTTGAGAGTTAATGTCTTTCCCTTGGAAGGAATAAAAAAAAACATGTGGTGACAAAGAATTTGTTCTGTTCTTTAGGTGGTAGGCACGGATTCCTCACCAATTAGCAGCATCTAGTTCTAGTGGAAGATGGGTCCCTGGTGGCGCTGGCAGCCACCCTGGATGCGACAGCGAGAAGCTCCTGATGGCCCATCTATGCTGTCTGCCCTTCCAAAAACCCGTCCCTCCCTCCTTCCCCTCCGCAGCCCTCCCCCTCCCAGAAGCCTACCTGCCTCCCTTGCTTTAAAATTTATTTTTAAATGCTCAGCACTGAGAAGTGGCAGCTATCTCCTGCCAGAGCCTGCCGGCAACAAAAGGGAATCCTGAATTAGGAGGCGAGGATGCAGAAAAATAAAGACATAAGAAAAAGGATGGGGTTGGAGGTCTGCAGCTTAAGACTGCAGCCCCATTTATTTTTAACTTTCACTATTATATGCTATTAGAAGTCAAGAGGTAACATAAGGTTACCAAAGTCTAGAAAAACACGGAAAATTTCAGTAAAAACAGAGTGCAGTAAAAAAAAAAGACAAGGTCAACTAGTAGACAGTAAAACAATCTCTGCAGACATAACAAAGAAATCCCAGGCACCTGGTGGTTTTTAAGTAACCCAGTTTCTTGTACATGCCCCACATTGAGCATTTGGGTCAAGATGACCTTTAAACTTTACTGTCGGCTCCCAACAATCTCCAGCTCTTTCTATCTTTCTTTCTTTCTTTCTTTCTTTCTTTCTTTCTTTCTTTCTTTCTTTCTTTCTTTCTTTCTTTCTTTCTTTCTTTGTTTCTTTCTTTCTTTGTTTCTTTCTTTGTTTGTTTCTTTGTTTGTTTGTTTGTTTGTTTGTTTGTTTGTTTCTTTCTTTCTTTCTTTCTTTCTTTCTTTGTTTCTTTGTTTCTTTCTTTGTTTCTTTCTTTCTTTGTTTCTTTCTTTGTTTCTTTCTTTGTTTGTTTGTTTGTTTGTTTCTTTCTTTCTTTCTTTCTTTCTTTCTTTCTTCTTCTTCTTCTTCTTCTTCTTCTTCTTCTTCTTCTTCTTCTTCTTCTTCTTCTTCTTCTTTGTTTATTTATTTTTTAAAATTTTTTATTTATTTATTTTTGCTGGTTTGGTATCCCTTTTATTGACTCATGTATTGTGTGGACATAAATTTTGGGTGTTTGGGGAGTTACAGGGGTCCTGCTTGAAAGGATCCTTCATGCCCATTCCAGGGGACCACCCAAAGGCAAGCAGGCACAAGAGAAAGATTACTACAAGGTGTATTAGAGAAGCCATATTTCCCCGAAGAGGGAACACATGGCATCCGTCCCTATTCAGGTAGCAGGAGGGGCTGGGAGTAGGAAGTGAAGTGGGTGTTTGCTCAGGTGGGTCTGGGTGGAGAGAGGGAGTGGCCAGCTGTAGAGTGGGAACTCCAGGGCAGACAGTAGCTCAGGGCTGGGTGGAGCTGAGGACCAAAAGTGGGCATAAAGCTAACTTCACTTGGGAGCTGGTTTGAGTCTCCGCTTTCCAATACGGCTTCTTGCATTGGTCTGACACTAATGCTGATTGCTGGCTGGCTAATCTAAGTGTGTTCACTTGGTGGAAGACTTCTCACCAGGAAGCTTCTGTTTATATTTGCTGATGGCCCAATAGCCAGAGCAAAGTGCATGTGCAAAGGGCAGAGTGCTTGTGGGAGGGTGTGCAGGGAGTGAATTGAGGAAGTGAGATTCCCTAGCCAGCTGTGAAAGGAATCATCAAACAAGTTGTTGAAACATCTCCAAAAATCTGAGTGGCTTCCTCCAGCTAAGGACTCTTCTTATTTTTGTCCATCATGGGGCTTGAACTCAGGGTCTAAACACTTCCTCTGAGATTTTTTTGCTCAGAGCGAGTGCTCTACCATGGTAAGCCACAGCTCTACTTCCAATTTTTAGGTGGTTCATTGGATATAAGTCTCATGAACTTTCCTGTTTAGGTTGGGTTTGAGATCTTTAGATCTCAGCCTCCTGAGTAACTGGGATTACAGGCATGAGCTACTGGCACCCAGCTTGAGGATTATTTCTTGCCTAACACAATTCCAAGCTGAGGAAACTCAGCAGGAATTCTCTTATTCAGTTGCTCTGCCATGGGCTAAGAACTTTAGAGCCCATGGCCTGTTATCAGTGTCCACCCTTTCTGGAACCATGGGCCTCAGGAATTCTCCACTGCTCTGTACAACACTGGAAAAAGCAGAGGATGGAGGACTAAGGAAATGTTTTAGAGATCAAGTGTGGAAATGTTGTATGACAGCTGTAGCTGTTGCCAGGTCAGAGGGGCTGGAAGGTTCTAGAAAGAATTCAAGGATAGATGGAGAGGAGACACGAGTGGGAGCAGGCTTACTAATACAAAGTGAAGGCAAAGGGCGAAGGCGGCATAATAATGAAGGACTAATGGCCTTGAGGGTCCAAGGACCCTCGATCATTTCCGGGGGCTTGGAGGTGGTCATGTCTGGAAACCCATGTCCACAACTTCAGGGCTGTGCAGCACCAACACCGGCATGTTGGGCAGGACTTGATGGTCAGACTAGGACTGTCCCCTTCCAAAGCTGTGGGGATGGCAAGTTAGCAAGACCTCGTTGTATGACACGACTCATTCTATGAAGGGCAGCAGGTCAAGATGTGAGTTTTTCTTTTTTTTTAGCTATTGCTGGGGTTTTGAACTCGGGCCTTTCCCTTCTAGGCAGTGCTTTACCAGTTGAGCCATTCCCTCCATGCTTTTTTTTGTTTTCTTTTCTAGATTGCATCTCTTGTTTTTGCTTACAGCTGGACTCAGAGCAAGATCTTCCCTCCTGTGATTGCTGAGGAGCTGGAATGCAGTTACCTTTGGCTTATTGGTTGAGATGGGGAATCCTCTTGTTTGCTACACTGGCCTTGAATTTAAATCCTCCTGATCCCTACCTCCCTTGAGAGCTTGTTTTATGGGTTGTTCTAATGTAATTGGTAACCCTCTGACATTCTGCCAAGGTTTTAGAAACTGACTAAGATGTTGGAAATTAAACAAGCTCTTCCTGAAGATGAGCTGTGAATTCCAATTGTTGTAGGTGTTACAGGTGTTCTGTGGTCTGTTTTTCTTTATGGAAGGAGGTGAGTATTTTCTGTGGCTTACTTCCTGATTTCTTATAAAGTTTTTAATTCATCTTCAGGAAATTAGAGTGGTTTAGCCTGAAAGCTAGTGACTCCTGTTAGTCATAGCCAGAATACAGGACTGATTTCCATTTGTCCAGACTGCCTCTGGTATACATGGGGAGCTGGAGTAGTATGAGGGATGTTGTTTGAGGGTAGACCATTCTTAATCCTGGGTCCACCCCCTGTCTGTGGACTGGCTCAGGGTCCATCACTCCCACTTGTCTGTGCTGGCAGCGAAAACGTCGATGGGTTAGTCGGGGGAATCTGAGCGACCGGGCTCCACGTGGCACCCACCGAGCACCTGACAGGGACCTCCACCGATCAGTGAGCCCAAGCCCGGTCCTAGCCACACGCTACCAATGCACTAACATCACAGGCTTCTTCTTCTTTTAATTTAAAGTTTTTATTTTTGTAGAGAGATTCCCAGTGAGTTGTTTATTTTTCTTGCCCTTTTCCATATTTGATGAGGGAAGAGTTCCACGGCAGTAACAGTTGTGATTCATTGAACCTTTATGGTGTCTGGCTCTGTATGCAGCATGGTGTTGTAGGGTCTTCATGATCAAAACAACCCGGGGGGGAGGGGGGAGCGGGGTTGTCGATGTCAGCACCCCATTTCCACACCTCAGGGGTGGGAACCCCTCCTGGCCAAGGCCCCATGGTACAGAAGTGTTTCTTATAGTGGAGACCCCACCCTCCCACTTTGTCTGTCAGATGGAGGAGATCTGAAATTCATGTTGGCCCAGCCCTGGTACCTCACACCTGTAATTCCAGCTACTACAGAAGGCTGAGATCATGGTTCAAAGCCAGTATGGGTAGGAAACTCCTCAAGACATTTATCTCCATGGAGCCAACCAAAAGCCAGAAGTGGAGCTGTGAAAGTGAATGAAAATGTTTTGGGACAGCGCCCAGCTCTGAGTTCAAGCCCCAGGACCGGCACAAAGGAAAACAAACAAAATTCCCATTGCACAGAGAACTGTTTTATCAGTGACACCTTGTGGGAAGTGCTGTCTCCTCCTGCTTTTGAGTGAAATCGGGGTCCTGTGAGACAGGTGGGTCCTGTGCATCACGTAGCTCTGCTGCCAGGGGCCCAGGCGTGGCTGCTCGGGGTGTGGTGTGCCTGCCACCACAGGGGACAGAGGAGCTGCTTCCGCCTGGATCCAGAACTTTCCTAGACTCACAGGCTCTCCTTTCTCCTTCAGGTAAAGGAGGGTTATCTCCCAGACTTGTGGAATTTTCTATTTGTCGTCCTGAGCAATCCTTGCCTGCTGCTCCCTGCTGTGGATATTTTCAGATGGCAGTGGGAGAGCCACACAGCCTGTGATCATGACTCCATTCACTGGGACGTAGCAAGCCTGGGCTTCTTGGAGAATGAAGAATTCAGAGACGGCGCCTTCTGGCTCTATCAGAGGTTCAGGTTGACAAATGGAGACGTGGCAGGCTGTGGTCTTTTGTTTTCAGCAATGGCGGGGTAATATCTGCACCAGCAGCAGCTGACAGCTGACAGCATCCCAGTGTTGGCCCTTCGCCCCTCAATTTCATATCCTCCACTCGAAGCCACATAGCTCTTCCCTAAGCTAAATAATGGGACACACAGCTCTCCCAAGAAAAGACAGGGATGTGTGCGAACATGTGCCTGGGTGAGTGTGTGCACACTTGTGTGAGGGAGAAGTTTCCACCAATCAGAACAGATGCATCTCAAATAATGACCTGACCTTAGAGCTTTTTCATTTCTCCTAGGGATCTGGAACACAATGAAAGCATCTGGAGTTGACTGGGCCCACTGTGCCATGATTTCACATAAACACAGAGACTGAATGTGTCCTGGGGTCTTGGAATTGAGCAGTTGTGGGTGAGCCTGCATCCCACCTTGCCATCTGACTCCTGCATCAACCTCAGGATGCAGCTTCCATCTTTGGACACTTACTTTTGGCCTCCCAGATGCTTCTTGGTTTGAACATTATGGGTCAAGACTAGCTCAGGCAAAAAAAAAAAGTTTGTGAGACCTCATTTCAATGAAACAAGCCAGGTGTGTAGCACATGCCTATCACCCAGATACACAGGAGCTGTAGGTGGGAGGATTGCAGGCGGGGCCAGCCCTGGGTATTTAGAAGTGATTAGAACAGTGGGGGCACAGGAGGCAGAGGGTTGCAGGGGTGTGTGGGGGCTGGTTAGCAGGGGGTACCATTGCCAGCTATGGTAGAGAGGGAGAAGGTGGTGAATCTCCTGGAGATTGGAAGTCTGGGATCAGGAGGGAGAGACAGGAGGTGCTCAAGTTCCAGGTCTTTGGGATCCCATACACACATCTCCCTGCCTGTCCCTGGCCAGCAAAGCCAGACCCCATCTTCATCCTGGGGTGCACACATAGGCCGACCCACCCTGGGTGCCAGGACCGAGACAAGGAGAGGTCTGGGGAGACATGGAAAACCACAACACAGGACAAGTGAAGGCTCTCTTTGCCCCTTGTTTCCCCTTTGGGAGCCATTTGGAGCCCTCACTGTGCTCATGTTCTTGGCCTGTGATGTGTTCTTAATCACATTAATTCCTCCTCTAAATATAGAGGCCATCTGCCGCCAGCTGGCTTGTGATCACTGATCGCCCACTTAACAATCACTTCCTGCGGCTGCTGGGTTGGGGTGTCCGTGGGGCCAGGGCAAAGCACAGGCCTGGAGGTCCGGAGGCCTAGACCTGCAGGCTTCACCCAAGGGCTGAAGCAGGGCCTCCTTGTGGAGGAAATGTCTGCCTGACTAGCTCATTTGTCTATCTATCTTTATCTATCTATCTATCTATCTATCTATCTATCTATCTATCTATCTATCTATCTATCTATCTATCTATCTATCTATCTATCTATCTATCTATCTATCTATCTATCTATCTATCTATCTATCTATCTATCTATCTATCTATCTATCTATGTATCTATCAATCTATCTATCTAACTATCTATCTAACTATCTATCTACCTACCTATCTATCAACCTACCTACCTAGCTACCTATCTATCTATCTAATGAGTCTATTTTATCTGTCTGCCTGATCTATCTGTCTTCTCTTTCTAATCCATCTATCTGTCTGTCTTATCTGTTTGTCTAGCTAATCCACCCTTCTCTCTTGCTTTGTGTTGGTCTTCTGTTAAAGCTCCTTCTAAGAGGGTGCCAGCCTGGTGGGGGAACCTGTGCACAGGTTAAGAATGCTAATGACACATATCCCTCCCAGCTGGTCTCTGCCCTCCCAGCCGCTGCCTGGTCTATTCCAGAACTCCTGTTAAGGACAATTTAGCCCTGCCACTAATTACTTTTAAAGTTCTAGATCTCAATTAGAGAGTTCATTACATTTCACCATCTTGCCCCCATTAAAGACATTTTCATTATTAAGTTGATTTGGCAGAAGGGAAGAGCCCTGCTGAGACCGAAGTGTTACTGTCCACAGTGCCTCCTGCCTGCTCTGCAACCTGCCTAGTTTTAGGGATACCCTTGAAAGCTTTGCTTTGGGACCTCCTCCTCACTCTCCAGTCAGTTAACAAATATTCTTGAGGTCTTGGCTTTGGACTCGGTGCTAGGCTGGCCTGGGCACATGGAGCTGAGTTAGAGTGCTACCATTGCTGTTACAAATACTTGTGAGAAGAAAAACTGCAAAGAAGAAAGATGAAGCTAGGCACAGAAGCTCATGCCTGTAATCCAACCTACTCAGCAGGTTGAGATCTGGGGACTCGGTTTGAAGCTGGCCTGGGCAGGAAAGTCTATGAGACCCCTCTCTCCAATTATCCACCAAAAAGCCAAAGTACTGCAGTGGCTCAAATAACAAAGCTCCAGCATTGAGTGAAAAAATCTCAGGGACAGTAAACACCAGGACTTGTTCATGTGTGCATGCACATGCATGCAAGAATGAACACACACCACATACACACAAGAAATAAAATATAATAGAGACGAGGATTTTCGGAGGTTTGGGTTGGGTGGCCTGGGCCCATATCTGTGCCCCACGCAGCCCCACACGGAAGAACTTCTGGTCTAGCCCTTCCTCACAGGTCACGGTGCCTTGCCCACTCCACTGGGACCAGTGGAAGTGCCTCTAAATCCTACATCTTTTAAAATTCATTTATTTATTTTACATTAATTTACTTCACTGTTCTTCTAGAGATGATCTACAGTGGGATTCTGATTACATGAGTCAGGTAACAAGTACATTTCCTTTCCTACAGTGTCTTCCATTCCCTTGCTCTCTCCCGGTCCCTCTCTTCTGTCTCCACCCGAGAGTTGCGTAGTTCACTTTCACCAGTGTCTAGTGCCCTCCACTATTGCACTTGTCACCTTCTTCCCCTCCAGTTCTGTGCCCTTCCCACACTCTTGCAAAGACATACACGTGAATATACCATACATAAGGAAAAGAAGCCTGAATCGTCAAAAACTAAAAACACATACTAGGGAGAACATAGGCCATTTGTCTCTGATCTTGGCTTACCTCACTTAACATGATTTGTTCTAGTTCCAGCCATTTTCCTGCAACTGACATTATTTTATTCTTTCTAATGATGTGTAAATTTCTATTTTGTATAGGTACCATATTTTTTGGATGCCATCATCTATTGTGGGCATCTGAGTCGTTTCATATTTTGGCTAATGTGAATAGTGCAGCAATGAACATGGATGTGCAGGTGTCCTTATCATATCCTGGCTCATGATGTTCAGGGTAGATGCCCAGGAGTGGGATGGCTGGGTCATAGGGGAAATCTGTGTTTAGTTTTTTGAGGAACCATGGGACTGCTTTCCAGAGTAGGGTTGTACTAGTTTACATTCACACCAGCAGTACAGTAGGGTTCTGTTTCCAACATTTCTTGTTGGAATGGAAAATGTTGGCCAGTCTACCTGTGGTGAGATAGTATCTCAGGGTTGTTTTTATTTGAATTTCCTTTATGACCAGGGATGATGAATTTTTCCTCCATGTTTCTTTGCCATGCTTACCATTTCTTCTTCTTCTTCTTCTTCTTCTTCTTCTTCTTCTTCTTCTTCTTCTTCTTCTTCTTCTTCTTCTTCTTCTTCTTCTTCTTCTTCTTCTTCTTCTTCTTCTTCTTCTTCTTCTTCCTCTTCTTCCTCTTCTTCTTCTTCTTCTTCCTCTTCTTCCTGTTCTTCTTCTTCCTGTTCTTCTTCTTCTTCTTCTTCTTCTTCTTCTTCTTCTTCTTCTTCTTCTTCTTCTTCTTCTTCTTCTTCCTCTTCTTCCTCTTCTTCTTCTTCTTCTTCCTCTTCTTCCTGTTCTTCTTCTTCCTGTTCTTCTTCTTCTTCTTCTTCTTCTTCTTCTTCTTCTTCTTCTTCTTCTTCTTCTTCTTCTTCTTCTTCTTCTTCTTCTTCTTCTTCTTCTTCTTCTTCTTCTTCTTCTTCTTCTTCTTCTTCTTCTTCTTCTTCTTCTTTTTATTATTATTATTATTATTATTATTATTATTATTATTATTATTCCTCTTTTTCTTCTTCTTCTTTTCTTCCTCCTCCTCCTCCTCCTCTTCCCTCCCCCCTCTCCTCCTCCTCCTCCCTCCTCCTCCTCCTCCTTCTCCTCCTCCTTCTCCTCTTCCTTCCACCTCCTCTCCTTATTCTTCTGTCTGTCATGGGGCTTGAACTCTGGCCCTGGGCACTGCCCTTCAGATCAAGGCAAGTACTCTACAACTTAAGCCATAGCACCACTTCCAGTTTCCTTGTGGTAAATTGGAGGTAAAAGTCTCATGGGCTTTCCTACCTGGGCTTGCTTTCAACCATGATCCTCCAATCTCAGCCTCCTGAGTAGCTAGGATTACAGGTGTGAGTCACCGGTGCTCCGCTTCTCACCTCTTCTGAGAAATCGGTCCTTAGCTCCCTTGTCCATTTAGTGATTAGTGTACTAGATTGGGGAGGGGTTAGTTTCTTGAGCTCCTTGTATATATTGGATATTAGGCATTTGTCTGATGTATTGCTGGTAGGGATCTTTTCCCAATTGGTTGGCTGTATTTCTAGGTGATTCTGTCCTTAACTGTGCAGAAACTTTTTTATTTTCATGTAGTCCAGTCTCTCTCCTATCTGTTGGGCCCCTAGGACTCTATTCAGGACGTTCCTGACTATACCTGAAAGTCTAATGTCTCTCCTACTGTGTCTTGTAGTAGTTTCAGTTTTTGAGTCTGATATTGAGGTCTTTGATCCACTTTGAATTGATGTTAGTGCATGGTGAAAGGCAGGGATCCACTTTAGTTTTCTTCATATAGCTGCCCAGTTTTCCCAATACCAATTGTTGAAGAGGCGATGTATTTTCCATTGTATGTCTTTCGCTCCTTTGTTGAATATCAGATGACTTTATAGTGATTTTATTTCTGGGTCTTCTAATCTGTTCAATTGACCTTTGGATCTATTTTTGTGCCAATACCAAGCTGGATTTTTTGGCTTTGTAGTAGAGCTTGAAATCTGGTATTGTGATACCACCACATTGCTCCATCTCCCCCCAAATTGCTATGGCTATTCTAAGTCTTTTGTTGTTCCATATGAATTTTTGGATAATTTTCTCTATCTCAGTAAAGAATATCATTGGGATTTTGATGGGTATTGTTTTGAATTTAGCAGTATGGCCATTTTCACAATATTTATTCTACCTATCAATGAACATAGACTATCATTCCATTTCCTTGTGTCCTCTTTGATTTCTTTGTTCAGAATTTTTTTGCTGGTCGTGAGGCTTGAACTCAGGAACTGGGTACTGTCCCTGAGCCTCTTTGTACTCAAGGTAGTTCTCTACCACTTGAGCCCCAATACTACTTCTGGCTTTTTTGAGTGGTTTATCAGAGATAAGAGTCTCAACAGGGGCTGGGAAGGTGGCTCAGTGGTAGAGCGCTTGCCTTGCATGCCTGAGGCCCTGGGTTCGATTCTTCAGTACCACATAAGCAAAATGAAAAAAGCTGGAAGTGGCACTGTGGCTCAAGTGGTAGAGCGCTAGCCTTGAGCTGAAGAGCTGAGGGACAGCGCCCAGGCCCAGAATTCAGGCCCCACGACCGGACCCCCCCCCAAAAAAAAAGAGTCTCAACAGAGACTTTTCTGCTCAGGCTGGATTTGAACCATGATTCTTATAGCTTAGGTTCCTGAGTATCAAGGACTACAGGTGTAAGCCAACTGCACATGGCTCTTTCTTCAGATTTTTATAGTTTCCATTGTAAAGATCTAATAGGTCTTTGATTGCTAGGTACTTGTTTTTGAGGCTCTTTCTTCAGATTTTTATACTTTTCATTGTAAAGATCTAATAGCTCTTTGATTGCTAGGTACTTGTTTTTGAGGCTATTACAAATGAAATTGTTTTCATGATTTCCCTTTCTGATTGTACCTTGTTTTGGCATACAGAAAAGCTACTGATGTTTTGTGGGTTAATTTTGTTTACTGCTACTTTACCAAAGTGGTTGATCAGCTGTAGGAGCTTGGGGATGGATTTTTTGGGTTCTTTCGGTATAAGATCATATAATCTGCAAATGGGATAGTTTGATTTCTTCTTTCCCTCTATGCATCTCTTTTATGTCCCTTTATTGCCTTATTTGTTGTTGTGTTCTTGAAGATGGTCATTCTGACTGGATTGAGATCCCTTTTTAACAGACAGGATATTTTTGGGAGGGGAAAGAAACCTTATTTGGGTCTTCAATGATCAGTGACCTTTCCAAGAGCAGCTCTATTTGATTATCTGTTGAGATAAAAATCTCATGTTGAGTATAACCTAGACAAAATGTGTGAGAAATTACATTTTAACCATCTGGGCAGAGTCTGATGTTTCCTTTATAGAGACTGCATACTACTTCACACTCTGAATGGACCATTATGTGTTCTGCTTCCTCATTTCACAATCTGTTCTGTGTGCATAAGTCACCACAGAAAGAAGGTGGCTGGAAATCCATTACTATTTTCAGTTCTGTGTCATGGCTTCTCAAAGCGGAAATCCTGGGTTCAAGATACTTAATTTTAATGTTGTGATGAATGCCACGTGGTGGCGTTTCTCAGCGATAGAAGCACCTTGTAGGTGGGGCAGCACTTTCTTCCCCCGTGGGTGTCAGTGTATTCCAGGTGCTGATGACACAGAGTTCCACTGGAATTCACATCTCTTTCACTAGTGGCATGTGCCAGCCCATTTCCTGCCCAACTCCATGTTTACCCTCTGAAGTATAGTGGTTCCTGTGAATTACCCAGAGCTCTTTGCAAGTTAGTTATTCACCTTGTGTCCCCCATCTGTATACAAAAGCTCTTCCCAGTCCCAAATCACCTTCCTTTAGGTCCTTCTTACATGGTGAAGTTCTACATTTTTACATAATTAAGTAGGCATACATATTTAATTATTAAAATTATCTTAAAATAGTTATGCCAAGGGGTTATTCATGCAGACAAGTCAATCAACTTCACTCCTTTCATCATTCATATATGTATATCTTTAATTTTAGGGTGGGAGGAGTTCCAATATTGTTTAGAAAGTTTGTTTAATTCCCTAATGGCACCTGTGACCTTCTTGTAGTTTTTGGTTTTTACGTTTTTATTGGAAAGGCTTTCTGTGGTTGGAACTTGGGGTTTTGTGCTTGCCAGGCAGGTCCCCAGCATTTTGTGCTTTAGTTGATTTCCAGCTAGGGTCTTATGCTTGTGTCTGAGACCAGACTTGGACTGTGATACTCTTATCTCTGCCATCCATATAGCGGGGATTGTAGGCATGTGCTGCTACACTAGGCCTGTGGTTTTTCACTTTACATGTATGTCTTCACCTATATGTAATGTTGATTTTATCCTACAAGTGGATGAGGTTCCTCTTTCAAAATTTTCTGATTGATAATGCACTGTCTCCCAACAGTTTATAAAGAATCCAGTATTTATTTTACAACTAAGTGACTAATCTTTTCATAATTTAGTATTTATACAAAAAGGGCATCACATTCTGATTTCTCTCCTTATTAAGTGGCTTGAACACAAGAACTTGCACTTGCTCAGCTTGCTTGTAAGGCTGGTGCTCTACTAATGGAGCTATGTTTCCAGCCTGGGTTTTGGCTGTTTTGGAGATAGCTTCTCAAAGACTTTTCCACCTGGGCTGCCATGATCTCAGCTAGGATTATGGGCATGGGCCACTGGCACCCAGTAAATGACTGTTTAAAATATGCATGCAATTTCAGAGTTGAAACAGATCAACAGAGAGCAGAACTGTGTCAAATTATCTGTTACACTTTGGGGACGTCATATTACATCCTGAATTTGCTTTATGGATTTTAGTAAATATGATAGCTTTCCTTATCTGCATCTTGTACCTCTCATAAATGCATTCATAAGTCATTTATAGCTTTTACATTCCTGTAAGAGGGATGCAGTGAGAATCAAGGAAAGGCATTGATTTTTGAAATCCTTTGGTTCAACTCATGCTAGCTTTGTATGGTGGTGGCTGCAGGGCAAAGATGTCTGACTCTCCCTAGGGGAGGGCATCTCTTGGGACCCTGGGACCTGGGCAGTCTGTCATGACAGAAAAGTGCGCAGCTAGGCTGTTTGGCTTGGGCAATAGAAAAGATCTTCATGAGGTGGAGGTTAGAAGTTTGAATTCAAGGCCAGCAAGTTGGCTTTTGGTGAGGGCTTGGGGCAGATGTGTTGGTGCTAGGCTGACATTGATGGTGAGCCACCACATGGCAGGTGGTATGCCAGGCCTCCACATGGCTGGGCGGACCGTGGGTGTTTTTGTAGGGGCCCTGCTGGGAGGATGCTGGGAGAGCTTGGGAGGGAGTTTGGCCTGAGAATCAAGGGCAAATGGGAGGCTTTGGGGCAGATTCAAGAGGCACAGATGGGGCGGGGGAAGGAGTACAGGAGGGCAGGAGGGCAGCAGGGAAATGGGGGCAGCGAATGTCAGCACAGACAACCAGCCATAGCAATCTCCACGACAGACTTGTATGGGGAAAGGAGAGGAGGGGAGTCGCCCGGACACTTGCAGGGAAGACCAACCCCGACTCCACCCATTCCTAGCAGTGTCACCCTGGGGATTTTTAAAAAACTACTCTCAGCGCAGATCTTCAGTTGGCATGGTGAGAGGAGCAGGGCACAATGAGTTGATGGGTGTCACCCTGGCAAGAGGCCCAAAGAAGGTTCCTCGTGGGTGATAGCTCTCCCAGGGGATTCCTAGATTAAAGGTGATCACACTGACTAAAGATGAATCCCATGGAAAGAGGGGGGTCTCTGGTAGCTCCCATGTGTCTGAGCCTTGGAAACTTATGAAGAATAGACGATGTGCATGGAGTGCCAGACCTACCTCTGGGCCCAAATATGAAGACAATGGCAGCTTTTATATCTTGCTATCAAAATCATCCAAATGTCCTTGGATGCATGTTATGAGGATGCCCAGGTGGCCTATGGGACCCGTTGGGAAGGAGCTGGGGCCCTCACTCTACCTGGAGCCACCAGAGGACAGCTAGCAACTCTGTGATGTTGAGCGCATGTGCCAACTTGGAGTGCAGGAGATGCTGCCCATCAGGCATTCCATGTGTCCACAATGGACCACCCTTTTGACCTGGCCTTGTCCATATCCACTACTTGAGAGCAAAGTAAGTGGGCAGTGGTGGCTGAGAACAAATCCATTTCTGGGACCCACACTACTCCAAGGCCAGCCTTAATGCATCCATGAGGGAGGGTCCTCATAAGCTAATTACCATCCAGGAGGCTCCGCCTCTAAAAGGCAACATTCTCCCCCCTATCCTCCCCACCTGTTCAAGCCATAGCAAACCTCCATCTTGGGATAGTCTGTTGCAGAGCCACAGCGAGCTGGAAAACACACGTCACATGGTGAGAACAGCATGCTGGACTCCAGAGTGATTGTAGAAGTATTACAGGATCATGCAAAAGCCGTTATGAAAATCGATTCTAACACCAACATGGCTTATCTGTCACCATTGCTACTCAGCTGGCCAGCAGATCCCTGTGTCCCCAACCTCTCCCAGCCCCCACTCCCCTGCCGCCTGGATGGGCTTGCCATTTTAGTGCTATGGGCCATTGGGTGTCATCAGGACAAAGCTTTGGGCATCTCGCTGTTCCTGGTGGGGCCCTGGGGCTCCTTCCAGACTGGCAGGTGATGGCTGAGTGTGTGGAGGAAGGCACAGTTGCCTCTCTTCCCAGGGACTGTGTGGAAATTATGTTCTTATAATGAGGGTCCTGAAGAACCCCCTGCCCCCCAGGCTTAGATGGTGCTGCTGTACAATGCTCTCACCAGGCACATAGCAGCTGTTGATTATGACAGAACATGGCATGATGGGGGCCGGGAGTTCCCCCAGGAACAAACTCCCACTACACTGCCTGGCTGTCGCCATTAGTAGTGGCTTTTGAGGTGACAGGCTGGGTGAAATGTCGCCATTGGCATCCTGTCTCTGCCTGCCCATCTTGGGAGAGCCCTAGATGGTGAGGTACCCCATGACATTATTAATGCCGCTTTGCTGAAAATTTCACACACTCACACAAATGCCTTATGGCATTTCCTGCTTTCATGGGGCTCCAAGGATGGAGAGAAAAAATCCCGAAATAGCAGCTCGGTGCTGGTTGTCAAGGCAACGGGACCCTCCATCTAGCAGCGGGTACTGCCAAGCTGGGCTCCTGGAGGGGAGGGGCAGGGCCCTCCAGGAGCCTCAGATCTTGGCTTTGTAAATCCAGGGGGCCTCCTCTCCACCCATGTGTCCCAGCAAACAGGGGTGGCCGGGGTCAGCTGGTGAAACCAGACAGACAAAGGAGGAGTATGCTGCCAAGTGCAGCGGGCAGTGTGGAGTTGGATATGGCTGGGCTTCTCATAATCTCTAATGGGCTCATGGGTGGATATTCATGGCTAGGTGTTAGGGAAACCTTTGGCCACTCTGTTTTGGGGATCCTGCAATGGTTTAGGAGTGTGGTGGGGCTATCGTAGCAAGGATGGAGTTGGGGGGAAAATGGGGAGATGGTTAGGGAGGCTGGGGTGGTATGGGTTGGGAACGTATGTGTTAGGTTGTGGGGTGGGGGTGCTTGCTTCTTGGCGGACCCCCGGGAGGAAGAGTTCCCCTTGGACACAGAGCAGGGAAGTGGCTCCACTGAGCATTGGAGGAAGTGAGCTTTCCTGGCCCTTTTCACCCCTGGAGTAGCACTTACATTGAGTTTTCAAAACCCCGAACACCCATCCACACATGGCCCAGGAATGGTGTAGGGTCTTCAGTCTTGAAGGCTGGCCTCCATTCTGGACACACTGTGTACTCTTTCTTATGCATTTGAGACCCATTGTGTGCTCCTGGTTGTGTTAAGAAAGGCTTGGTCACTAGGCCCAGTGTGTGCTTTTGGGTGTGAAGGGCAGGTTAGAACATCTACTGTGTGTTTTTTGTTGAAGTAGGCGCACTGTGTGCTCTTGGGTATATTATTCAGGGATAAGCCAATAGACCTAGTGTGGGCTTGGGCATACTATGCCCTTGTGTGTCTTTGAATGTTTTATATTCACTGTGTGCTCTTGGGAAGTTCAGTTCATGTGGGCCAATAGACCTACTGTGTGCTCCTTGCTATGCTAGTCAAGGGTGGGTCAGTAGACCTACTGTGTGTTTTGGGGTGTATTAGGCAAGGTCAGATGGAACAAGTGACGTTGTCACCACTAATAGGGTTTGCTTCCCAGGGGTCCCCTCGTGTTTCATTTTGGGGTAGATCAGCCTGCTCAAAACAAGAAGCAAAATACTGTTCTCTATCATGCAGGGAAGCCTCATCCAACTGTGTCTGGCCAACACCGAGCTCCTTCTTTCAAGGCCACGGGTCAACCAGAAGGAGAGATCTGCGGGAAATTTGAATTGTGAGGTGTTTGGTGTGAATTTAACAAGTGAATTGGCAAGCATGAATTCCGCCCCCCCCTCCAGCCTCAGCATGGAGATGCTGCAGGAAGAAAGCTCAGCTGGTATTCATGTGCTCAGAGAGACAGAAGCCAGCCCAGCAGCCGGGATTGTGGATCAGTCAGTGAGTTGCCCTGAGGTGATGGCTCTGTCGGCTGGGGTCCTCCACCCACCTATCACAGCCTTGCTGACATTCTCCATTGGGTTCCCTGATGCCATGATGCTGAGAGACCTGGGAAATGGCCAGTGTCAACCTGGGGACAGAGACACCCCACATACTTTTGAAGCTTGGTTCTCAGTGAGGGATATTTTTCTGGGGACCATATCCAATGAGTTCAAGGCCAGTACTCAACACCTCCCCTCCGCTGTTGACTCACAGTAACAAATATGAGAGCTGGGCATGACGTTTAAGGCCCAGTACGGGACAGGGCCCGAAAGGAAATCATAACGAAATTGGGAGAGAAATGAGGAGAGGTGGAAATGAGCACAGAACCATAGGACATGACTCCCCCAAGCAGGTTTATGACTCAGAGAACCCCAAGTCTGCATTCATCTTCTCTAAGCCTTGTTCCTGGCTTGGAATCATGCATTCTACATAATAGGACCAGAAATCTGAGTACAGGCATCCCGCTCACTCACACACCTGCAAACCTGCATTGCAAATGGGGCAGAAAATGAGATGTGGGATTATCAGGACAAGTGTGGCCTCGTCCCCCCACGCCTGTGTTCACCTTGAGGCAATCAGGAGAGTGGAAATCCCTGCTGTCCAATGTGACCCAGCCCTCCTTCTTTCCTGACAGGACTTGGGTTTGAATTCATGGCCTCTCACTTTCTGGGAAAGTAATTCACCACTCTCTGAATGGTCCTGGTGTTTTGTCTTTTCTTTTTTCTTCTTTGGGGCTGCTGGACTTGGAACTCAGGATTTTGCTCTTGCTTGGCTGGCACACTACTACATGAGCCGTGTCTCTGGCCCCACTTTTTGCTGGTTATCCTGTAGATGAGGTTTTTCAGACTTTGCTGGTGAGGCAGATTTTGAACTGCAATCCTCTGACCTCAGCCTCCTGAGCAGTTGGGATTGCAGGAGTGTAATCTGAGCCAGGGCCTGACACTGAGTTTATACAGCTTTCCAGTCCTGTAGCCATGAGACACAGAGACAGGGACAAGGTGCACTTCCACGTTGCTTTCCTGACGACCTTCACCCTCCATGCAAGAATGATGATGGCATGGTGGGGTGCAAGGACCCTCCACGTCCGTGTCCATGCTTGGCCTGGCCTGGCCTGGCCTGGCCACTGCTTCCACAAGGCTGGCTTCTAGGTTGCGAGGCCCAAGTGAATGGAGCTCCAAGATTCTTTGCTTTTATGTCTAGGAGGCTGTGACCCCCAGATCTTCTACAGCAGTAAGCAATGTTGCTTCTGGGATGCTGGGATGGGACACCCCCAATTCCTTCGGACAGACAGAACACCCTGCCTGCAGAATTCCTCATCTCCCTGGAAACAAAATGGGGATGTAATTCAGGCCTCTTCATTTCCCATCGCTTTGAGGTAGGGGTGAATGACTGGGAGGCTTGGTTGGCTTTCCACAGCCTTATCTGGTGCTTGGGGAGGAGATGGAGCTGAACCCTGTGGGTACAGCCGCCCTACCTGACTGATGGACTTACAGCCACTTCCACGGCCACAGCCACAGCCACAGCCACCTTTTACTCTCAAGGATCCACTGAGGCATGGATGGCCTCAGAGGCTCTACATGCTGACTGGGGCTGAGGAGCAAGTGGGGTTCCAGAATGATCTGGGCTCACCCTCCCTCTCACGTTGTCTGCCACCTCCCCTCGTACCAGCCCCTCAGACAGGACATATTTCAGCTCTGCAGCTTTCATCTGGAAGACTGTCAGCTCGTTGTTCAGAGGAGTCACACCGTGGAAATCCTCCCTGCATAAGCAGTGTGGTTGTGGAAGTGCGTTTGTAGTGCAGTGTGTGCCTTCAGGGATGGTCACATTTTAGATCTGACTTCCACATCTGTCCTCTGAGCTTGACTCATTCCACAGATATACTTGTTTCCCTGAGAAAGACATAATATTATTCTTAATGTAATTCTATTGTATATATTTAATATATTTAATTCGTATATATTCATATATATGTACATATACTTCATATATATATATATATATATATATATATATATATATATGGGTAAGCATAGAAACCTTGGAACAATATATGTGCTTACTTTTATGTTCTAGTCCAACATGAAATATAAATATGGATGGGTAACTTTCTTTTTCTCTTTTAAGTCTGAGACTGAGACTAGAACCTGGCACTTTCCTCATTGACTGGCATTCTACCGATGGAGCCACACCTTCAACCCCTGATTGGTAAGTTTGACAACTTAATATGTTTAAAAACTTTTAGTTTGGAAAATCACCAGCATAGACTAAAGAAAAAAAATAGCTTAGCAAGATCTGGGCTGTCATCTGTTTGTAGCATCCATCATAGAAATCAAGTGTGATCATAATATATCAAGAGCATTTACAAATCAATAAGATGAAGGCTGATTACCTTTGTCAAAGTAGTGGGTAAAAGACACAAATGGTAATTTGCAGTTTCCAAGATGTGGGAAAATATGTTTCCAACTAAGGAAATAAAAATGGAAACAAGACGCATTTACTATAAATTTGGTGTTCCCAAAGAGGCAGGGCAAACACTTCAAGCAAAGGCCAGCCTAAAGTGTATGGGGAAACTTGAGTTCACTGATGTTAGCTGGAACAAATGTTGTGGAGCATGAACAATGTCAAATCTCTGGACCCACATTAATCTCTAAATAAATTTTATTTCCTTGAGCCTTCCCTTTCTGTCTCCTTTAGGAAACAATACTCAGATTTACAGCCATGTAAATGGATGGCTTTTTTTGCCTCCACATAGATTTTATTGTGCATCTGCAGTGGGGGTCGGGTCTGTATTAAAAGGAAAGATTTGTTTCTACCACTTCCTATATATGCAGTAATTGCAATTCTTTTTGACCAATTTGTAGAAAAATTGAAGTCAAGGCTAGGAATTTTCCCCCTTTTTATTTTTCTTTCCATTCCAAAAATTACACCAGAACTTATTCTTGAGGTGTAGGTGTGTGTGTGTGTGTGTGTGTGTGTGTGTGTGTGTGTGTGTGTGTGTGTGTGTGTGTGTGTGCCAGCACTGTGGTTTGAACTCAGTACCTCACACTTGCTAGACGTGGTGTTCTTCCACTTAAGCCAGGGGCCTCCAGCTCCTTTGTGTACTGGTTATTTTCCAGGTAGGGTCTCACTCTATGCCTGGCTTGGCCTGGCCTGGGTTGTCCTCCTGCACGTATTGCCTGTGTTGCTAGGGATGCCTAGTGTTTACCACCATGCCTAGCCATTGTGCTTCCTCTTTGGCTGGGATTACACATATGTTCACCACCACACTCAGCCACTGGTCAAGATGGGGGACTCAGACTCTTCTGTCCTGGTTTGTCTTGAAATTTGATCCTCTTGTTCCCACTTCCCAAGTAGCTGGAATAACACGTGAGTCAGTCACCATGGTCAGCCCTGCGTATGCTTTTAAAAAAATATTCAATTTCATAAAAAAACACCACACAAGACATTTATCCTCTGGCCTGTTTGAAAACTGACACCATGCCCTGTTTTCTCCTGATGCTGGTTGTAGCCTCATCCTGAAACCGGCCAAGATCTTGGTTGCTCAGGCCAACCTCGGCCATGAAGCACATTAGCATCTGGTCCTGTAATGATGGCAAACTTCTTGTGTTTTAAAACACAACAGAGAAGAGCGCTCCCTGTCCCTGTGTTCCCACCTGCCACAGGCAGGAACATTTGCTCCTCCAGAGTCTTTTGTGACTCATTTCCCAGGGACACATTCAGGCAGGCAGGCAAGCTTCAGAGCCTGAAGAGTACACATCCTTGTTCAGGAGAAGTGCCGGAGGTTAGGAATCGCCCCCACTTAAAGAAGGGAACAGAAGATAGTAGGGAGAGGACTGACTGGGTTTGCCATCATTCTCTCCCTGTCAGCAGAGACACAGGATGCACTTCAGTCGGATTGGCTGCAGAGGCAAACGCTGTCTTTCTCACTCAGCTTTCCTCAGACATTTTAAACTTTTTGGTTGGAAATAAGAAAAGTGAACTCAGAGCCTAGGTGCTGTCTCTGCCCGAGGCAAGTGCTCTACCTCTTGAGCCACAGCTAATTGGAGATAAGTGCCTGGGCTGGCTTTGAACCAAGGTCCTCAGATCTTAGTCTCCTGAGTAGCTGGGATGCCAGGTGTGAGGTACAAGCACCCAGCAGCCATCTCCACTGCATTGCTCTGTTCTTTAGGCACAGATTATCCCGGACGATGTAGTGAAGAGCTCACAGTACAAATCGCACTTCTTCCTTGTTATCTTCTTAAAGCTCTCACAAACACGCAGGTTCTGGGCTAGGTGTGGTGACATATAGCTGTAGTCTCAGCTACTCAGAAGGTAGAGACAGGAGGATATTCAGTGTGAGACCAGCAGGGGTAAATGGCACACATGGCAGTTATGAGTTATTTGTTTTATTAGTATAGCTCTGTTGAATTCCTTCCTTCCTCCCTCCTTCCCTCCCTCCCTCCCTCCATCCCTTCTTTCCTCCCTCCCTTCCTCTCTTCCTTCTTTCTTTCCTTCCTTCTTTCCTTCCTTCCTTCCTTCCTTCCTTCCTTCCTTCCTTCCTTCCTTCCTTCCTTCCTTCCTTCCTTCCTTCCTTCCTTCCTTCCTTCCTTCTTCTCTCTTTCTCTCTTGTCAGTTTTGGGCCTTGACTGTCCCTTAGCTCTTCAGCTCAAGTTGAGTACTCTACCACTTGTGCCATAGCACCACTTCCAGTTTTCTGGAGATTCACTAGAGATAAGAGTCTCAAGGACTTTCTTGCCCTCGCTGGCTTTGAACCTCGATCCTCAGATGTGAGCCTTCTGAGTGGCTAGGATTACAGGTGTGACATACCACCCCCCAGATTCTTGAGTTTATTTCTCATTTCCCCTAAGCAATTGATTAAAACACATTTTCCTTCAGGAAGTTAGGATCCCTCTCTTGAAGTTCCTATCTCTCTTACACTGAAAAACCATTTTGATCTGGTCAGAGTCTGATGTTGCTCTTTACAGACACACGGTGGCGCTGTTGGCCTTACGTCCACCTCCTCTCAGGCTGGGCAGGCCCAAAGTCCCAGGGATACCATGGGGAGCATCTGAGGACCAGCCAGAGCTCTGTCCCCATGAGTGGTGTCATAGCCCTTGTGGTTCAGCCATTCCTACAAGTGGCAGAGTTAGAGCACAGCTGTCTTGGAACAAGCCTTTCAGGTCCGCATCTATCCTTACTGTCAGAGAAGGCCCTGGGCCTCTTCTATCCCCCTAGCTCTCCTGACCCCTGGGTCAAGGTGGGGGGGGTCAGCCCCTGGAGGACCTTGGTGACCATCTGGGTCTCTCTAGCACGTGGTTCTGAGCATGGGACACTTGCTGGCCTGGCTTGTGTTCTTCTGGCAATGAACGGGGCTCTGTTCTTCCTTGCATTTCCAGCAATGCAGATATTGGAAGCAGTAGAAGGACTGTTGGGAGCCTGGAAGGCCTCCACAAAGCCTGGGGACAGGAGCATGCCTGGGGCCTGGCAAAGCCCAGCCTGCAGGCCCATCTTGGCTTGGACACTCTGAGTCCATCAATTTAACTCTCCACACTGCTGCCATTGATTTTAATGTCTCTCTACACTAATTAGATGTGTTATCACTAATCTTTCATAATCACCACAAGGAGCTGGTGGAAAGTCTCTGAGATTTCAATCTACATTAAAAATAAGAAACATTATCACCTCTGGGAAAATGAAAAAAAAGCACATGTAATTTTAATGTTTAAATCAATAAAGCTGTCCGGCTTCTCTTTTGTGCTTGTATCAGAGGAATTCATAAATATCCTATTCAAAGTTCTTCCTGTCCCTCTGATTCCCCAGGGCTGAGGGCTGACTTTTGGTGTCAGATGGGAGCTAAGCAGATGAATGTCAATAGCACACTCTTGTGGGGGGCCTAGGATGGACTTGGGGGTTGACAGGGGTGAGGGGTGTTCTCACTCCTTTATTTTGATTTCTGTTGATTTTTATTCAAAAAGCCTTTGAAAGCTTAGAAAGGAGGAGAGAAAAATCCTTTCTTCTTTAATTAATCTGTCTTTTTTTAAATTTTATTTTATTTGAGAACATACTGTACAGAGGGGCTACAATTACATGGGCAGGATAATGCATACATTTCTTACCAAGCATTGCAACCTCCTCCTTTGTTTACCCTTCACCTCCCTTCCGAGCCTCCCCCCTCCCCCCACTCAATTATACCCCCCTCCCCCCCCACACATCGACATTGTAAAGTTGGTTTTGACATGACATTTTGTACTTCTCATTGTTGCAACAGGTCCACCTGAATCCTTAAACGACTTGTTTGTCCCCATCTCCTCCACATGTTATACTGACATCAAATATAGTGAAAGCGGGGGTTACACTGTGGGGGGGGACATACAAAGCAACAAAGAAATAATCTTATAAATGCGTTAGAAACACATGCATGAAAGAAACGAAAACATTAAAATACGTATTTCGAATGGTTAGATCGCCAAGTTGGATTGCCAAACAACCGGCCTGCCCCAGGCCGATTAGATCATGTAGGTGCAGACAGGGAGGGAGAGGTAACCAGCATGCTAACCAAGGACCCTGCCTTTGGGAATGTGGAGAAAAGAGATGATGTTCAAATGCAGAGAAGCAGAAGCAACTCCAGCACATTCTCTCTCGAACAATTGGAATGAGAATGTATAGATACGGAAGAGTGAGGAGCTTGTTTTTAATGTGCTGCAGATATGACAGGCTGTAATTTGGAACATCTCTGATCAGAAACAGAGATGACATGTAGCCAGGTACAGGGTGGTGGGGGGAGGAGGCGGAGGAGGCAAACACATTCTCTCTGCCCCAGCCAGGCTGGCACAGGCCTGGAGACAGCTGGTGCCCACTGGGTGCTGTTGTGTGCCACAACTGCAGAGGCAGGCTGTATTCGCACAACTCCAGTGTGTGTGGGGGAACTGTAGTCAGCTCCAAGTGAGACATCTGGGGAAGAATACGCTGATCCACTCTCCCTGCTTGCGAGGGAGCTCCCAGCTCAGATCTGGTGAGACCTCAGCTGCTGACTTGGTGGCAGGAGGGTGAGGTTTGTGGTGTGCTCCTAGTTTGTCTGGAGATGAGAGGCAGCTGTTGTGAGGATGGGGCCTTCCTGAGGCTCCCAGGAAGGAATTCCTGGCTTTCTAAAGAGATACAGGTGGACCTGTTGCAACAATGAGAAGTACAAGTTGTCATGTCCAAAACTAGCTTTACAACGTGGGTGCAGGGGGGGGGGAAAGGGGGGAAGGAGAAGGATTGGGATTGTGGGGAGGGGGGAGGCTGGGAAGGGATGTGAAGGGTAAACAAAGGAGGAGGCTGCAATGCTTGGTAAGAAATGTACGCATTATCCTGCCCACGTAATTGTAACTCCTCTGTACAGTATGTTCACAAATAAAATAAAATTAAATTTAAAAAATTAAAAAAAAAATAAAGAGAGAACAGACCTGGGCTGGCATACTTGCTCTGCTTTGCTACGTGCAGTGAGGAAAATGATGGAGAAAAACACATTCAAGAGTTTATTATAGAGACAGTGAGTCGGCTGCAGGGAACGCCGGCCTGGCTGAGATTTTTCAGGTCTGGATCAGGTGAACCGTCCCTCACTGAGTGTGAACTGATAGGAAGCTTGATTGACAGGTAGAACTTACGCCCCTGGTGTGCAACTGCGCATGCCCAAGTTTGCTGTGACTGCTCATGTGCAGTTAGTAGAGCTAGACTGGCCCCCTGCCAAGGCTTGCGGACACCATGAGGCCTAGGAGTCACTGTAGGTCACTGTCCTGTGTTGGCACTCCAGCCTAGGGGTCACTGCACGTCACCATCCTATCCCACACTGGTGAGGGGCTCTGCTTCTTCGGGGAACCCTGGCCAAGGGGACTAGGGACCAGGCCGTGTAGCCTTAGGAATCCCGGCTCCCTTTTGATGGGCCCTTTGCTGGCCATGTACACTTCTCACTGGTACTGGGCTGTGTCCTCTGGAGAGGTCTCTCCCTTGTCCTAGCCTCTCCCCTGCCATGGAAGTCCGGCCTTTGTCCCCACCCTCCAGAGTCTCTGTCAAGAGTCAGTGAGGTTGCAGACACCAACCCTAGCACTGGGGTGGACAGAGCAGGTGTATCCCTGTTGTGACCAGGTACGCTGACCTGCCCAGGAGCTCAGCAACCAGTACTCCTGTACCTCACCACTGCCTCATGCACTCCTCCCAAATCCAGGGGGATTTCTTCTCAGAAAGGGGGATTTTCTGGATTCAAGGTGTCTAGACACCTCTGTCATCTAAATGCGGATTTATGGACAGAAAAGGCAAAAGAGGTGATAAAACCAAATTTTCTATCTCTCCCTTTCACTCCTTCCTTTCTTCTTTGGCCTGGGATTTGAACTCAGGTCTTTGAGCTCGCTAGGCTGGCACTTTACTACTTGTGCCACATGCCCAGTGCTTTCTGCTTTCATGACTTTTTCTATAGGGTGAAGTTTCCACCTTGTCAGTGATTGTGTGGCCAACAAGACCAGTTCATTCACGCATTCACACTCCAACAGTGGTCTTCGGGAGGAAAGGAAATGCTAAAAAAAAAAATAATAATAATACACAAAGTTTTTTTGCCTTTTGTTTTAGCTGTATATCTGAGCAAATTATCGTGGCTTTGTTTTTTCAACAATTGTGATCAAATTTTGGACAAAAAGCAACTAAGCAGGGGGTGGCTATAATTGGACGCTGGTGGCAAGTTCTACTGTCTCATTTCTGGGCCTGTGATGAGGGGTACATTGGGGCCAAGCTGAGCTGCGCACTGCCTGGCGGCCAGGAAGTAGAGGCAGACAAGTTGTTTCTGGGAAAAAGACCCACGCTGGGAGGATACTCCACAGTGACTACGCCCTCCTCCAAAAGGGCTTCAGTTCCAGTGTCCACTCATGAGTGTTACCCAGGGATAAATATGAGAGCTTATGACTAAGTCCGCTCTCAAAACCCTATCGTCCAGAACCAGGCCTTTGTCCCATGAGCCTCTGGGGTCATCTGTGGTTCAGACCCTGATAATAGCAGCGGTCTAAATCCCCGCAGCGGTCCTGGGAGAGGGCTGTGTGGTTATGTCTGAAAGTCAGGAGCCTCCTTGGCAGAATGAGTATCAGTCCTGGGCGACTGAGCAGCGGTTTGAACCCAGTGCTGCCCAACACCAGCACAGTGTTTCTCCTGGCAGATCTCCCCAAACTACTGTCAGAGCCGATGTTTCTAGAATCTTCGATGAGGCAGCATGTGGCCCTGGGCCTTGCACGGAGCCCTCTTGGGAAATACTGCCTCCAAGCCCAGAGGGAAGGGTTATCGCCAAACGAGCTCCCGATACCAAGAGGAAATTAGAGCGAGATGTAGAGCAATTTTGCAGTGCTCTTGCTC
The DNA here is from genome assembly GCF_024711535.1 of Dipodomys merriami. Classification (NCBI taxonomy): domain Eukaryota; kingdom Metazoa; phylum Chordata; class Mammalia; order Rodentia; family Heteromyidae; genus Dipodomys; species Dipodomys merriami. The sequence goes on from NW_027202674.1 coordinate 49,063, forward strand.
TGCTGACAGCTGTGTATGCAGCTGGAAACGCATAAGGAGGATTTTTTAGAAGACGTCATATTTGGTTAAGTACTTTGTATTAAGATGAGTGTTTCCCTCATACAATGGGTTTCCAACTATTTCCAGGCATTTTTTTTAACTCCTTGCATTTCACCGAGGCTGAATTAATTACAACAATTACCAGTCAGAAAACACATACTGCCCAATTATCATGTAATTCATTTTCGCAGATCGCTGTGAGTTTGGATAAAAAGTGGAAGACTTTTAGAAACTGCTGTATTTTCCTCTACAAACCTTACTGTTGTGCTCCATAGTTCTAGGGTGGCTTGAAGATGAGCTAAAGGCATGGCCTTTGTTAGAGGCGTGGCTTCAGTGGATAATATGGCATTAGTAGAAGTGTGGCTTCAGCAGAAGGTGTGGCTTCAACAGGAGTTGTGGCCTCAGCTGTAGGTATAGCCTCAGCAGGAGGTATGGATTCAGCTGGGGGTGTGGCTTCAGCAGGGGGTGTGGCCTCAGCTGTAGGTATGGCTTTGGCAGGAGGTGTGGCTTCAGCTGGGGTGTGGCTTCAGCAAGGGGTAGGGCCTCAGCAGTGGTATAACTTCAGCAGGTGTGGCTTTAGCAGGAAGCACTAATTGTGGCATCCAGCCAGTTCGAATCCAGTTGTTGCAGCCTTAGGCAGATATGGAATCTTTCTGTACCTGTCTTTGCTCATGTGTAAATAGGTGAGTGCATGTGTGTTTGTTTTATGGGGCCAATGATGAGCCAGTGTAGCTGGAGCTCCAGAATGGCCAGTGAGCAGTGAGCTCCTGTCGGTGCTGGCTGTAACCTTTCTGCAGGCTCACACAGCTAGCTAGCTAGCTCAGACATTCCAACACCTCATGGCAGGACACTCCAGGCTGCCTTAAAGGTCCTGGATGCAGGGAACTGTACTTGGCCCAGTGGTCCCACTATCCTTTCCAGCCAGAGGGAGTGTTGCAGTTTCTGGCTATGCATGTGGGGGACCCAGTCATTTTGCTGTAGGCTGACACAAGTGAGAGCCACCAAGTGGTGTCTCCATTTGAGCTCTTAATCTCCCTCTTTCTACCTGTCTCAGTGTGGTCAGATGTAAAACTCATTGGCCTGGGGCCAGCAGCACGGCTGACCCAAAATGGAATTAAAACACATGTTTCCTTTCCTCTCTTCCCTCCTCCTCCCTGGGCCACCAGCCGATGGAGAAAGCTTTCATTGCTCTCATTGTTTCCCTGCCCTCTCCCCTTCCTCCTCCTGCTCCTCCTCCTTGTCTTTCTCTGCTCCCAGGGCATAAGGTGAGCAGCTTCCCCCTGCACAGGTTCTCATGTGCTGCCATGATGCTTTGCCTCAGTGCAGGCCCAGAGTTGTCGAACTGGTGAACCTTGGATCAAAACCATGAGCTAAGATGAAATTCTGTACCTTTTAAATAACTTCTCTCTCCTGTATTTGTGTCTACAGCAGCAGCAACAGCAACAAATCCATTGGTGCCAAAAGGAGAAGTATCCAAGAAAGAAAAGTGACAATGGAAGTGCTGTTATTTAAAATAATTTCTGTTATATCACTCTGAGGCTCACGGTGCTGACTGAAGTCTGTCTCAAGTTCCTCTCCTGGTTACAGCCATACTTCTGAATGAATGTCAGGCCCCTTTGGTATCTGCTTGAGACTGGCTTCAAGACCTGTCCTCCATGCAGAGCACTGGTACCTACCCAGGGTCGGAGTCTCTACATGGAGTCCCGCTCCCCTCACAGTTCATCTGTCAGGCTTCTTTTTAACTCTTGAATTATGCTTTGGAAAAGCAGCCAATTGAGCAGAAAACATAAATTGTAACCTATTCTTCCTTGTACTAAAGTTTTAATATTCCTTTTTTGTCTTTAGCTCAAAAGAAATCAGTTCTACATCCCTTTTAGACTATACTGACTCAGTTACATACAATCTCCACGAAAGCCAAATTGCTTAATTAGACAATAATATCAGAGAAATTGACCATTATATCTGATTACTGACTTCTCAGATGGTTGGCATTACCATTTATATTCTTTGAAGATGGGTTTTTTAAGACTGAAAATAATTTATTGAGAGATGGTTCTTGGAAGTTATTTTTAATAGCCTAATGGTTTTTTTAATTTTCCAATCATTTATATTCATCATATAGAACCGAAAATAGAGTCAGATTGATTCTCAACATGTGGCAACTCCTTTTTCCTCAGTTACAGACTGGTGGGACATGGAGATGAAGCCGAGAGAAAAAGGATTTCACCATTACCTATGATGTTAGAAGGGACAGGCCACAGAGGAGATGAACTCTGAGTGGGGAGGCATAAAAGTAACATACTGAAGAAGGTATGTTTTATGGTTGGACATTTAATTTGGTTGTCATAGAAGTCTCTCAATACTTCCAGAATATTGTTGCTGTTACCTTGCATTAGCAGAGTGGAAAATGAGGGTCAGAGGAGAAGCAAGATAGACAGGGGCCAGGTTCAGGCCACGGATCTCAATACTTTGAAATAATATCCCCTTTCTCCCTTTCAATTACCATCAAGTAATTGGACCAAATGGTCAGTCTGTTGCTGGGCACCCACCAGATGTGTGACCCCCATGCCAAATAGTTCAGATGCACTTTGCCCTTGAATTTCACAGCCACAATGTGTGCTTTTGTTATCTCTAGTCTACAGATGAGGAACCTCTCTCATTGAGAGGGAAGGTCCAAGTCAAGGTCAAGTGACTGGCAGAAAACACAGAGCTGACTCGTGACAGAGCCACACTTCTATCCTAGGGGTTCTCTGTGCTTTCTCCTTACCCAAAGCTGAATATCAATCAGTATCACAAATCGATATTACAAAAAAATAAACAGCTGGATGGAGGAGGATGTTTTCTGCAAGTAGTTACTGTGGTGAAGGGGAAAGAGCACTGTTGGGACCAAGGGTTTAACACATGGCTTGGTGGAGGTGGAGTAGGATTGGTAAGTTTGCAGCAGGAAATCACATTTCTCTGTCATTAGTGTCTCCCTGGAGAGGAAATATGGTCTCTTTATATTGAATATCAAGAAGAGCTCCTGCTTTAAAAGCCATCAGAGCAGCTGGTCAGGATTTGGGGGAACCTCTTGGTTCTTACAAGCTCAATTAGACAAACACAATGATTGTCAACAACCATAATAAGACCTCAGACTGTTTTTATGCAAATGTAACATTCCAGTAAGGGAGTCCTGGATCCTGTGTTCAGCTATCCACAGTGGCATACTGTGTTCCATTTAGGGTGCCCCACTGTAGGAGGGTCCCAGGTGGGGTGGAGGATTTTGGGTACTTGAACAATGATGCCCTCTGGTATGGTTTGTACTTGAAATATCCCCAAAAGCTCCTGAGTTGAAGGCTTGCTCCCCAGCTGGTGGCCATAGTGAGAGGTGACTGGATCCTGAGGGCTCTGTCTCTACCAATGGGTTCATCCACTGATGACCTCATAGCTGAGTGGGCTGTCAGGGGGCGGGGCCTTGAGAGGTGATTGGATCTCATCAGAAAGTATCTGGCTCCACCAATGGGCATACATTGATGATATCATAGCTGAATTGGCTGTCAGGAGGCGGGACCTTGAGTGGGGATTGGATCATGTGGTTTTGGCTCTAGTAACGGGCTCATCCACTGATAACCTCATAGCTGAGTGAGCTATCAGGAGGTGGGGCCTTGAGAGGAGATTGGATCCCAGGGTTGCTACCTTCATCAATGGATTAATGCCTCCACAGGGTGGGGGATGTGCCCTTGAATGGAGTAACTTTTCCCAGCCCATTCCCCTCTCCTTTCTCCACCTTGTGTTTCTGCTGCCACAGGTGCTGCCTACCTCAGCTCAAAGCTATAGCTCCAGCCAACCACAGATGGAGACAAACCCAAAGAAACCTTTCTTCCTTTGAGTTCAATTCCTTAGATCTTGTCACAGCATTGGAAAGCAGACCGCCACTGTCTATGAAAGCAAGCTCAAGGACCTGAGGCGCTAGGTGGAGAAGAGGAGGGGGATCAGAGCAGGCCCGAGAGGGGGGCACTCTGGAGCTAGCAGAAGCGTCACATTGGACTTGCTGTGATCTCTAGGCTGTGACGGTTGGGGACAGGGTGGAGATGGTGTGCTCTACAGTGTGCTCTACAGCTCTGCCAATGTGTGTAGTGTGTCACAAGGTTTCTGAGAAAGAGAGAACCCAGGGCTACATGGCTGGATGAGGGGACATGGCATAATTGTGGCTCTCCTCACACTTAGAGGCTTGGGGGACATTCACAAAAATTCTGGTCACTGGCTGAAACCTCAAGACATGGGAAGATTGGCTCAGATCTCCATTTGTCCTCTATCTTATAGTGTGCTTATTAAAGTTCCTCCTCCTCCTCCTCCTCCTCCTCCTCCTCCTCCTCCTCCTCCTCCTCCTCCTCCTCCTCCTCCTCCTCCTCCTCCTTCCTCCACCTCCTCCTCCTCCTTCTCCTCTTCTCCTCTCCCCTCTTCACATCTCTTTTCTTCCTTCTGCTTTCTCCTCCTTCTTCTCTTCTTCCCTTTCTTTCTTCAACTACCCTTCCTCTTTCTTCCTACTTCTCTTCCCTTTTTTCCTTCTTTTCTTTTCCTTACCTTCCTCATCCCAGGCCTTGTTCTTTCACTACTTGGCTTATGTGATTACTTCCAACTGAATCTTTTGAGAGCAAGTTTGTCCTGGACTCCCAGCTGACTAGCTCAGACCTTGGAGGTTCAGGTAGACACTGCCTTTATGGATGATCTGAGCACCACTGCCTGAGGACAAGAGGCATGGGGCCAGAGTCACCGTGGCGCACCTGGGCCTGGGTAGAGAAGACAACTGGGCTATTGGCATATTCACCGGCTGAAGGCTGGTTTATGCCAGGTGCTTGTTGCTCACTGTGGACTGACTTCCACTCCCAGCTCCCCTTTGGAAATAGAAGCATGGGATGCCTGCTTGTCGTTGAGGCTCTCAGGAGTGGACAAGAGGGAATTTACAAGAAAGCAGACATGTGATTGCTTGGGGAGTTTTAGTGTGGAGGACCTTGCAGCCTCATGACCCAGGCCTAGGGCTGCTGTTCCTTTCTGTAGTGGGAAATCTTGGCAATGACAGAGTTGTGTTTATGAACTGGAACACAAGAACTCATCAGACACACCTTGCACCTTGCCACGGGGGTCATTTGGGGATCACAGAGTGGCACTGGACAGGAACAAGGGAGACCACCTGTCCAGTTGCTCCTGAGCAGCCCCCCATGAGATGAGGCATGGGTTGGTGGTCACTTGATGGTAAAACAAGAAAAAATAACTGGACAAATGTTTGACATGGTTTTACACGATGTGATGGAACACTTGATTAGCACAGACCTGCCCTTTACCTTCTGTCTCGATGCGGAGTCCCTGGCTACCTCCAGGGCCTCAGGCTCAGGTTCCCCTGGCAAGCGAGAGGGGAGGGCATCCTCTTGTCCCAGTGGAACTGCTCCCACACAGGCCATGTGGAGAGAGCTGTGCTGGGCTCTGTGGTTCCTGCCCATCTGGTGTTCTTGCAAGGGACCTGTGGCTGCTTAGTAATATTGCTGTAAATCTACAACTCGACTTGTCTGTTAGTTTAAATTTAAAGTGTTTGTGCTGAGTGCTGGTGGTTTACACCTGTAAACCATGCGACTCAGAAGGCTGAGATCTGAAGATCGCAGTGTGAAGCCAGCCTGGGCAGGAAATTTCTTTTCTTTTCTTTTTGCCAGTCTTGGGGCTTGAACTCATGGTCTGGACACTATCCCTGAGCTTCTTTTGCTTAAGGCTAGCTCTATACCACTTGAGCCACAGCACCACTTTTGTTTTTTTTCTGTTTATGTGGTACTGAAGAATTGAACCCAGGACTTCATGCATGCTAGGAAAGCACTCTATAATTAAGCCACATTCCCAGCCCCAAAGCTTTGTTCTTTTTCTTCTACTTTTCTCCTGATGCTTTGGGAAAAGATGGAAGAGACAGAAGAATAAAAGATGGGGAAGAATGTGACCTTAGGGTCAAGAGAACAGAGCTTTACTCAAAAATCTAGAAAGAGCCAGGGGCAAGAAGCTCATAACTATAATTCTAGGTACTCAGGAGGCTGAGATCTGGAAGATTACGGCTCAAAGCCAGATCAGGCACATGAGGCTCCATCTCCAATGTAATCAAGAAACATCTGGGCTGGAGGCATGGCTCAAATGGTAGAGCACTGGTCAGTCAGCAAGAAGCAAGCAAAAAGCCTCGGTTCAAACTTCAGCACCATCAAAAAGACTCTGAAAGAAGAGGAAGGAAAACTAGTAGACATATTAGATATACTGTGTTGTTTAATTACTGCCCCTCGCTGGTTGGTTATTTTCGAGGTGGGGTCTTGCTCATGCCTGCATTGGAGTGGTCTGTGGTCCTACTATTTGCACTGTCTCATATCTCTTGGGATGGCACAAGCGTGCCACTGCTCCTAGCCATTGTGCTTCCACTGTGTCCGCATGCCAGGGGCATGCCACCACTCCAAGCTACTGGTTGAAATGGGGTCTCACACACTAACATGTCTGGGCTGACCTCGTACCACAACCCTCTTAACTCCTCTTCTGAAGTAGCTAGGGATACAGGCTCGTGCCATGGTGCCAGTTTCTTCCTGTTGTGATAAAGCCACAAATGCCACCATCGGTAGCCTACCCTCATGACACCATGGGACACTTGTCACTTCTCAACGTCCCCACCTTGAAGGGCCACGGACACAGGCCCATGGGAGTCAGCCTGCAACACATGCACTTTTGGAAGGACAGATGCAAACCAGAGCCTTCAGCTCATTTTGCTTTAGTTACTTTTTAGGTAGAGCCTCACATTCTTGTCCTGGTCAGCCTTGACTGTAGTCCTGCCGATGCTGTCTGCAGAGCTGGGATGACAGGTGTGAGCCGCCATGCCCTGCTTGCTGGTTGAGATGGAGCTTTTTTGCTTTGCTGGCTGTGATCTATGATCTTCTTTACTTTGACCTCCCCAGCAGCCCAGGATTCAACTGAGCTTTGAGTCTTGCCTTCAAATCCGCCACCCTTTCTACCTTCCCTGTGCCAGGCTCTTCCCTTCACTTTTTGTGAAATACAGTCTCAGTTCTCTGCCAGGCCTCTGTGATTTACTGCATGGTGGAGCAAGTAAGTCTCAGAAGTCAGACTGTACGACCTCTTGATTAAGAGTGAAATCGCATACATGGTGCCCCAGCTGAGCGCCGGGAAGATGAAGGTGCTAAGTACAGAGCAATTACAGCTAATTTTCTGATGCCCGTGGACCCCAAAGGTACTCTGAGTTCAGGTGTGAGTTGGGGTGGGAGTGGGGTGGCAGGCTCACTGGGCTGGCTTTGGGGAGATGTGAGTTGGGTGTGTCTCCTGAAGCTACTTTGATTAAGGGAGGTCTGAGAGCTAAAGGGTAGGTAGGAGATGGGGGAGGGCTCCCTGGGTATGTGGAGTCTCCACATCACTACCAGGCTTTGGAACAAAGAAACAAAGACATGAGGATAGATCTTCCTCTCTTCACCAACAAGAGAGTGGGCAGCAGGGGTGGGCAAGGGAAGGGAGAGGATGAAGGGGTGGCTGTGGAAAGGGAAAAACTGAATTAAACAAATTCAAATTGCATTTTTGTTTGAAACCAAGGCCTCCCTTTTTCTCGCTCTCCTCTTCTTCCCTCCCTCCCTCGAACTCAGGGCCTTGTATTCACTCTAGAGATGAAAAGAAGCATACAAAGAATCTTGCTTGGCTTTCTTGCTCACAGCTGGCGATCTATCATCTAAGCCATACCTCCAGTCTGAATTGTTGCTGGTAATTTGAGAGACAGATTCTCAAAGACTTTTCTGTCTGGGCTGGCTTTGAACCAGCCTCTCGAGCAGCTAGGATGACAGGTATGTCCATCAGGAACCAGGCTTGCGTGTCCATTATTTCTCAAATTATATAACACAGGCCCAGGCTTTTCTGCCTGAACACGGCACTTCTGAGATAACTTTTTCTCCAAAGACCTGCCCCTCCTTCCATCTCTCAGGAAGTGGTACAGACTCTGAGTCTCTGAGCACCTGATGGGGAATTCAGTTTCAACAGTATCTTCTCCCCAGCTCCAAGCCCATATCTCTGGTCTCTGTGTAGGAATGAGGACAAAGGAACACTTCTAGCTCTGGTCTCAGAGGCCTGGGTCCAGGTCTGACTGTGTCTGCTGATCTCTGGGGTTGGGGTGTGTCTAAGGATCACATGGTGCAGACAGGGCTGGTTATCATGGTGGCTGGGGTGGGAATGAGGAGAAAGAGGGGGTTGAAGAAGAAGGAGGATGAAGATGAAGAGGATTAAAGTAGAGAAAGGAAGAGAAAAAGTAGTAGAGAGGTGTTGGGAGCGAACAGTAAAGTTTAAAGTTCATCTTGACCCTGGTGCTCACTTGAAGGCAAGTACAAGGAACTGGTTTACTTAAAAAACACCAGGTGCCCGGGATTTCTTTGCTATGTCTGCAGAGTTTGTTTTACTTTCTACCAGTTGACCTTGTTTTGTTTTTACTGCACTCTATTTTTACTGAAATTTTCCTTGTTTTTCTGGACTATTGTAACCTTATGTTACCTCTTGACTTCTGATAGTATATATTAAGGTAAGTTAAAAATAGATTGTGTGCAGTCTTGAGCTGCAGACCTCCCGACCCCATCTTTGTCTTATGTCTTTATTTTTCTGCATCCTCGCCCCCTAATTCAGGATTCCCCTTTGTTGCCAGCAGGCTCCGGCAAGTGGGGCCTGAACAGGGAACTGAAAACCTGGGATCATGGCAGAGGACCCAGCTAAGGTACGAGGACATCCAGAAATAGAAAGTGGGAGAGAGTGTAGTCGGGAGTAAGAAATTATGGGGCAAGGTAACAGCCACATGTTATATGTGTAGGCTCTCAAGGGTGTGCTTCATGCTCAAGCAGTGAAAGTTAGACAGAGTCAGTTAGAATGTTTCTTTTACTTTGTTGAGGAAGTATATCCCTGGTTCCTGGAGGAAGGAACCATTAGTTTAGAAACTTAGCAAAAAAAACAAAAACAAAAAACATTCAGGGACACTATGATGCAAATGCCCTGTAAGTTAAAACATTGCTGCTTTGTAATTGTCTGGTATCTGTGTAGCCTGCAGGTTCTGTATTGGGGTTGGCAAGAGGTACTGCCGGACGCACTATAAGACAGCCAACTGGGCCAGTGGGAGCCATCCCCCAGATCCCCATCAGGGTAAACTATCCACTAGTGCAGACATTTGGGCCCATCTGTAGTCCAACACTTTCTGTCTGACAGTCTACAATGTGCACGCTGTAAATGTGTTTGGTCTCAATGTTTGTGTGTATGTATTCTGGAATTCTTGGAATGTTTCTTCTCTCAGATTCATCCTGATGTGAGAGCCTAGAGGAGACTAGCTAACACTCCCTCAATATCTGTTTCTCTCTAGCTCCTTCTTTTTTACTTATACTTTAAACTGACCCCTTTTTCTACCCTTCACAGCCACCTCCTCCGCCCTCTCTGGATCCAGAAGTAGTGGGGTGGTGGGGGTGAAAAACCTGGAGGATCTAACAATAACTTAATAGGGCTGGCAGGGAGAACTCACAGCCGGATGAAAATGCCACTGACCATCTACAAGTGACACCAGCAAGACTTTAGACTCCAGCCTTGACCCAGGGGGTCTGAATATGGGGGAGAACCTGTCAGTCTGAGGGGACGGCCACTAGGGACTTCTTTCCCTTTCCCCAACATGACTGGGAATTTTCCTCTAACTTGGAAGGCCCCTGGGTCAATGTTTGCAGGAATCTAAAAGAAAAATCCTCCGGAGGTGAGGTGAGGGGGTTCGAATCCCCTGGTATGTGGATTTGAGTCCCACTTGTGAGTGGTGGTGAGATGTCGCCCCATTCACTGAGACCTGATTTTGTCTTTGTGGCCAGTTGTTTGTCTTGTTTACTTCGTTGTGTTTTCTGTTCTATGTTTTCTGAGGTAGGGATGAACTGGGGGCCCATTAGCCCCCAACTCAGCCTTTTGTTGTTGTCTTGTCTAGTTCTGTTTTAGAATTGGTACCAGTTTTAAATGTACATAAAACGGATTGATTTTTGTGCGCTTTAAGATCTGTGTGTTTTGTGTGTGTTTTTGAACATGTTTAAGATAAGAATTATCAGCATGCTGTAACAATTGGGTGAGTTTAAGTTTCAAATTCAAAAGGTTATGAGGTTTGGACATTACCAAAAATTTTAAAGAATTTTCACATTGTTTTAAATGACCTTTTAAGGATTCTTTAACTTAAAAAATTAAAAAATCTGGTATTTTAAAATGCATAAGGGTGTTTTCACTGTAATCAAGTTATCTGGCTTAACAAAATGCATTGGCTGTTTGGAATTTAGTTCTCTTGGCTAAAATTTGGGGCTAAATATTAAAAGTTTAAATATAAAAGTTTGTTTAACACTCTCAAAGACATTACTGTCCTGTCTGTCTAAAAGTATGTATTTTCATTCAAAAAACCAAGAGATAAGAAAAGGAAAAAATTTAAAAGCCAACAAAAGACCTAGCTTTAGGAGTAAGGGGTAAACAGGCAAAAGTTCAGTTCAGCTGGTCATACATGGTGGGACAGGCCATGGGAGGAGTCCACACATAGTGAAAGAGGACAAGTTGGCACAAACGCAGTTCATCTTACCCTAGAGTGAGATTAGGTGTTTGCCCATTCCACAGGAGGGGCCATGTGGCCCACTTTGTTCTGTCCTTTTTCTCTACAGGTAAATACTAGAAACATGATGGTAAAAAAAAAAAAATTAATGATGTGATGATCTGATTAGTATTGCTAAAACTGCCCCTTGGACTTAAAAAGAGGGTTAAAATGTATTTGAATAATGTGACTTGCTTTCAGTGATGTTCTACAATTAAGATAGGTTTTTAAAAGTCATAAAGGTGTTAAGTTTACCTTCTTGGCACAGTGATGGTGATTGTAATTCTTGCATTAAGGAAAAATTGTCATGTGAGTTTAAAAGTTTTAATGTGTATCTGTTTTAAAACAAGCATCCAGAAGACAATGAGTGACACTTGGCCTCAAGATTTTAAAGGATTTTTAAAAAATGTAACTAAAAACTAAAATATAAAATAATAAAAGTGATTAATAGGAGGCTTAAAAATTAGGAATGTATTTCTGGATATAAAGTTTAAAAGTAAAATTGTTCTTAACATTTGCCTCAAAGTGAAAAAATTAGGATTACCAAAATAATTGCTTTGGGATTCAAAGTGACAGAGTGCTAGCCTTGAGCTGTAAAACTGATGGACAGCACTCAGGCCCCGAGTTCAAATCCAGCGACCAGCTAAGGGAAATGCAGATGAAGCATTTATCCCAGTGTAGAGAAGACATTCGTGGGACAAGAGCTATGGAGGAGCATCCAGAGGCAGTAAGCCACTGCTCGAATGGCAAAAATGTCAGATCCTAGAGTCATTTGTGTGTGGCCCTTCAAAAATTGGTCAGAGCCAGAATGTCATGGGAAGATAGTTTGTAAGCATGCCTAATGTCCATGACTACCTACCTTGTAGGGACAGAAACATTAGTAATCTGTGATAGTACTAAAAAGTGAAGTTATAAAATGTGGGAGATGGTTTAAATCCCAGCCCCTGTATGTGCCAAAAGCCCTAATTGACAGTAACTTTTGAGCTAACACCAGCTACAAGAAATTTATCTGTTCAAGAAAATCGTTTGTAAACTTGAGAGTGTATTTCTATTAACATCTGTCTATTAACATCTGCACGGGTGACTTAGCCATTGTTAGGATCACTAGGGGTCACATTCCTAAAGATGCTTTTACAAACCAGAGTGCTAAACAAGCTACACTGCTGTAGCTGGAGAAAAAGTCTGTGCATTTGTCAAAAGTTAAAATACTGTTCTTAATGACATCTAACCCTGGTAATCTCTTTCTAAAATAGACTAAGGTTATAGGTTCCTGGCTAGGTAGTATCAACACCCCTGAGTCAGCTTGAAGAAGGTACAGAAGATGAATCTTCACCCATCATCCCCTTTTTAGAATAAGGGACCAGAGTCATAAAAAAAATGTGGCAAAATAGACAGAAGAAAAACGCATTGAAAATAGTAGTGCAGGCCTGAGCCCTCTACATCTGCCTAGAAAATCAGCTTTATTAAAAGAACTATCTAGTTAAAAAGCTTGTCATCTTGGTAATTTGTCCTGGGCTATTGTCTAAATAGTCTTAAAAACTAGTGGGGCCACAGCCTGGCAAGCCTAGGTATTACTTGTATCCTTAACCAGTCTGTGTAGAAATATAGCACAAGGTGTGACAGTCCCTTGGAGACACTGAAAGACCCTGCTGTTGCTGCGGCTGCTACAGCCTTACAGTCACGGGGAGGAAATCGACATAGTTACCCTAACCTCCTCCACCATGGAAAAAGTAGACTAAACTCTTGCCTGATTCCATCTTTTGGATGGCTTCGTTTTGTCCATGTTACCATATAACTACTCTAATTTTATTATGACTACTCCTCTTGCCGGGAGACTAACAAACATAGTATTGCTCATTCCCTACACTGCTTTGCCTTTATGGGACTTCCTAAACATATTAAAACTGATAATGGTCCAGGATATGTCGGACAAGCTTTTCAAACTTTTTGTAAATCTTACCAGATTTTTCACTCTACAGATATTCCCTATATTCCTCAAGAACAAGAAATTGTTAAACAAGCCAACGGGCTGTTAAAACACCAAATTTTTAACTTAAAAGGGGGGAATTATACCCCTTCTCTCCTGTTAATATTCTTTTCATGCTTTATTTGTACTAAATTTTTAAGTTTAGATTGTAATGGACTTTCCACAGTACAGTGACTTTGGGAAAAAAAGAGAGCAAAGAGCTTTTGGCCAAGTTAAGTGGAAGGATCCTTTAACAGGTGATTGGCACGGGCTCGATCCAGTTTTAACATGGGGTTGAGGACATGTTTGTGTTTTTTCGCAGGAAGAAAATGAATCCCGCTGATTGCCTGAGCATTCCATTAGGATTGTGGAGGCTCATTCTGATGACACAAACCCTGACACATTGGGCTTACTTGCCAGATCCCCCGATTGTGCACCCTACAACTTGGGAGAGAGTTGAAGTACTCATTCAAGTCAATAGATCAGCATACAGTACAGCACCTGATCCCTTCATCCAGAAAACCAAGATGGGAGATACCTCAGCTTCAGACATTGGAACTCCTTTCTACTTTACCACCAGCTATAAAGGCTCCATTCCAGGCTGTAATATAATGATATCCATGACTCATAAAATTTGGATCCCAGACAAAAATCAAATGTACAATATACAGATGACATCTTTACCAACTGGGTACCCAGTTCATGCAAATTTTACTACATCCTATATGATACCCCGTTGCATTAATTCTTCACAAATAGTAGTATCTACAGGAAAGCCTCATACAATAAGGTACAGGCATGTGAGTCCATTTGTTACCAATATTTCTGGAACTAAATTTCAATTAATGGACTGGTTTGGAGCTAATCTTACTAATAAGTACAATTTTGGACTGTGGTGGATGAATGGGCATCCTCAACATCATGTTTGGATGCTGGTGGCTGCACTCAACAACATAACCTGGCCCAATTCATCCCTTTTAAAAAATATTATGAGTTGTGTATCACCACCCCATGTCATTATGTATAGACCATTCAATATCTCTATAGGAGCTAATTATTTTATGTCACCTATTCTAATTGTTCTTTTACTAATTGCTTGTATAGCGGCATAACTGAATCTATACTTATTGTTAGACAACCATCTGTTGTTATGCTTCCTGTAAATATTTCTAAAACTTGGTATAAAGATTCTGGCATTCAGGTGTTAAGACAATTGAAAAAACTAATGAGCCCTCATCGATTTGTTGGGCTACTTGTAGCTGATGTTTTGGCTTTTATTTTGTTAGCTGCCTCTTCAGCGGCAGCTGCTGTGGCACTAACACAAAATGTACAAACTGCTCATTATCTTAATCAGCTTGCTCATAGTACCACACAAACCCTACCTCTGGACGCTAACGTGGCAAAAACTGCTAAAAAAAACTGTTTAAACAATTTCAACTCTATATCACTTCCCTGACTTATGTTAAAGGATTGCTAATGTCATTGCTTGGTGTGGGAATGCTTTTGCTGATAGTTTTTCTATGCCTTCCTTGTATTATACGTGCACTGCAAAACTCTCTTATGAGTTTAGCCATACAGCTACATCAGATCAAGCTGTATATAAATGAATTCCCCCGAGAGGAACTGTAGCCAAAGACGGGTAAGAGGGGGTGCCAGTCTGACCAACCTAAGACAGGGCCTTCAGCTTTACTCTGAAGAAGTTCCCGATGACGGGTAAGGCAGACAAGGTGATCCACCAAGCCTAAGACAGGCGGGTTCGCTTCTTCAAACAAAGATGGGGGAGATGTTGGGAGTCCACAGTAAAGCTCTAATGTCATCTTGACCCCTGTGCTCACTTAAAGGCACGCATAAGGAACTGGCTTTCATGAAAAACACTAGGTGCCCGGGATTGCTTTGCTATGTCTACAGAATTTGTTTTACTTTTTTTTTTTTTTCAGATAAGGGGTAGGTTTGGCTGAGAAAGAGAGAGAGCAAGAAAAGAACAGAGAGAGAGCTAGAGTAGAACAGAGAGAGCAAGAAAAGAGCAGCAAGAACAAGAGCAAGAGCTTGTTTTACTTTCTATCAGTTGATCTTGTCTTGTTTTTACTGCACTTTGTTTTTATTAAAACTTTCCTTGTTTTTCTGCACTATGGTAACCTTATGTTACCTCTTGACTTCTAATAGTATATAATAGGAAAAATTAAAAATAAACGGGGCTGTAATCTTGAGCTGCAGACCTCCCGACCCTATCCTTTGTCTTATGTCTTTATTTTTCTGCATCCTCGCCCCCTAATTCAGGATTCCCTTTCGTTGCCGGTAGACTCCAACACAATGGAATTCTAGGCCTCCATCAGAAAGAATGACATAGCCCCATTTGTTAGGAAAAGGAAAGACTTGGAAAAAATTATATTAAGTGAAGTAAGCCAGGCCTAAAGAAACACAAGTCCCATGGTTTCCCTTATTTGCAATAACTAGTATATTTCTGAGACAAGCAGAAAAGATCAGATAAGTTGATTTTAGGTGAGATGAACCCCATTATAAGTATTGAATTGTTTTTTTTTTTTCTTGTGATTGTTTTTAACATATTTATAAGATGATTTCTTTGTTGTTTCATATGCCCCGCTCCCACAGCATAACCGCTGCTTTTATTGTATTTGATGTTGGTATAATTTGTGGAGGGGAAGGGCAAAAACAAACCGTTTAAATAGGGATACAGGTGGACCCATTGAAACAATGAAATGTACAAGTCGTTATGTTGAAAAACGAACTTTACAACTTTGGTCGGGGGGGGGGCGGTGGAGATGGGAAAGGATGGGAAGAGGAAACAGAGGAGGAGCCAACACATCTTGATAAGAAATGTACTCATTACCTTGCCCATGTAATTGTAACCCCGCTGTATGGTATTTTCACAATAAAAATTTTTTAAGAAGACAAAGGCTGGTTCAATCCATTGTTCTCTCTTATGGGAACATGGTATGCTAGGTGTGGGATAGAGACCTGGCGGGCAGGGGAACAGATTCAGACCCAGATTAGAAACTTGCAGTAAGGAGTCAGCGAATTTTGGGACTAGCACAGTCTTGCAGTCTGGAGGATTGGATGGAAATTATTTGGACGGTATTTCTGTGATGTAAAAATATGTGGACCAAGTTGTAATATGAGGAAATAGACTGCAAAATGATGCATTATCCAGTATCTCTACTCTCTGTCACTCACTCATCCCCTAAGCTCTGGGTCTGATCCCTCCATAGTCCCAGCATAAGAGGGACTTTGACAGTGATCCTGAGTGGTTATTCCTGAGAACAACCATTCAAGATCACTTGGTGATTGTAATTGTGGGATGGACGACATTGTTTTGAGCAGTCTCCAGTACAACTGTGGAGGCACCCAACTAGAGCTAATCCTAGTTATCAGCCCAAGTGGGCAGGTTTGATGGGCAGGGCAAACAGGAGCTGGTGCTGCCCTGCTCCCCAAGTAGATATGTAGATGGGTGAGGACTGTAAGAGCAGGTATGGGGTGACTTCCCCCACTGTGTCTGGATCACAATGATCCCACAATGCATATCTGTTTCTAGCTGAACAATAAGATACAAGAATCGAGGCCACATCCACATTCTGTGCTGCCTAGTACCATTGGCATTTTCCTCTATTGGCTCATACCACTACCAGCAGGTGAAGGAAGTAAAGGTGCTATGTGGTGACTGAGTTAATTTCAGAGATCCTGTAGGAAGTGGGTGATTGCAAGAATAGAAGTGATTTCAGAAAGCTTTGGAACGTGGCCCCTCCACCTTCCCTATCCCATTACTGGGATATCTAACCAAACCAGAAATGCATGCACAATAAAATTTTCTTTAGGCAAGAAATAACAGCAAGAGTATCTGCAGAGGAATTGACCTGGTGGACGCACTAACACCAACAAAACGAAAACTGAAAACAGGTAACCTCATAACAATCATTACTGTGGACGGTAAATCAACCAAGGGCGAGACCAAAGATCATGCAGACCTGGAATCTTCCTCTGGTTCCTTTCCTGCTAGTATCCTTTCCTCTGACACTGGAATAACTAACAATATGTCAGAAGTCCTACGTTACCCCAAGAGAGTAACCAAAAGATAAACAAAGGTAATAAGTGAGAAGGCATGGCTGGAGAAAGCTAGAGAACATGAAAGAATTAATGACCAAATTAAGCCTGGAGAGAGACCATGTTGCAGAGGACCTGAAGTTGGAGAGGTCCATGAGGAAAGACAAGGTTCAACAGGTGAACCAACTGAGAGATGAGAAAGAGCAATGGGTGTGATAAGTGTTTGACCTAGAGATAAACATGGTGGAACTTCAATGGCAGTTGGCAGAGCTACCCTCCAGCAGCAGCCTGCAGGACGAACTCAGACCAAGCTACAGCTGCCAGCCAAGACCTATTAGTTGCAGAAGTAGCAACAGAAATGTGAGAAGCAGTGTTACATTCAAAGGCAGGAAAACTAGAGCCTCAGTCTCCAAAATGTGAAGCAGCAGGAGCAGCTGTGATAACTGGAGCAGCAGGAAAAGGCCTGGGATCTGTATAAGCTCTTCAAGACAATGGGAAGATTACATATTAATGAGGCCATGAGATACACAATTTTGCATAACCTAGAGATCAAAGCGCAGCTGGGCCAGCTGCAGGATGCCTTCCACAGGCTAAGAAACAGAAGGAGGAGCTCTCTCGTGTGCTGCACTCAAAGCTCCAAGTGAAGGAAGAAGCTGGACCAGCAAGAGGAGAAGTGAGAAGAATGGAAAGAGATGGCTGAGTTAAGGAGTCAAGTGGCTCAGAATCTCAGGAGCTTCATGAACAGCTGCAGGAGCTCAGAGCTACCTGTGAACAGCACAGGGCCTACAATTTGCAGCTGACCTTAAAGAATGAGGCCTTGCCGCAGCACCTGCAGAAGCAGACACAGTTGCTGGACAAAGTTGCAGGACCAAGAAGGACCATCAAAAATTACACAACACTTGTGATGTGCCTTAAAACCACCAGACAGAAGCAGGAGCAGCTATGGGCCCCAGCTGAGCTTTCTGGCTTTCAATAGAGAAGGAGGAGTGAGCAAAAAGGAAAGGGGGTGATTCTACTTGTTGTGACTGTCCTAGAGGACAGACAATCCAAAGACTAGGTGGGATTGTTATCTTTATCCATTGATGAATTAAAGAAGGTGAAGCTTAGCCAGCAGCTGCAGGAGCAACAGACCTACTATGGGTTCCTGGCTAATATGGTAGTCAAGAGACAGAGAAAGCTGAAGCAGTAGGGTTTCTTCTCCAGAAGTTGAAACCACGGGAAAGGAAGCAGGACACACAAGTGCCCAAGAAGACCCTGAAATTCTGCTTCATCTACAAGCTGCCTGGAAAAAGTGGGCTACTAGAGGCAAGTGGATAAATTCCAACATGGATGCAGCCAGCTGTCAAAACCTATCAGCCCCATTGAAGAGTCCCTAGATTTCTATAAAAACAGATGGAAGTACTGGATGAGCTATATCAGAAGAAAGATGAGTGTGTCAACCAGCTCTTCGAGGAGAAGGAGAAGAAGGAGCTGCTATTGCTTCTTACAGATGAAGGCACCTGAGTTTCAGGACAAGATCCTGGCAGCCATCCAGACCCATGCGGATGAGGGACCCTCAGACCTCTCAGGCTTCAGGAAGAGGGAAATTATGAAGAAGCAACAGATTTTAAAGATTTAAAGCTTGAAGACTATGTGGATACTGCCCAAGGAGAGGCTGGGGTACCTTGGCATCTCAAGGACCCCTACTACAGAGCAGATTGTGCTACAACAGCTTGCTATTCAAGCACCTATCTGAGCTTACATGTTTGGGCAATAATGGCTGCAGGACTGAGACAAATGACAACTTGGAGATCATTTTTGCCTGAAGACCTGGAGGCTTCCAGCTGGGGAATAGGGCTCTTGTTCTCTAACTTACTTTCTCGCCATAGTACTAGGTGGCATACTCTTAGGCCTAATTATAATGAGTGAGAGAGGGGAGGAGCCAAACATACCAGAGGCTTCTGGGAGCTGGCCCAAATTCTAGAGACATTTAACAGTCCATTCATTACCAGGATAGGGGCTCAGGTGTAGGTTTCCACAAAGTGTAAATTCTTTACAAAGGAAGTTGGAGAGTGATGGCACGGTTTTATTTTTATTTATTTATTTATTTTTGGGTCCGGTCGTGGGGCCTGAACTCTGGGCCTGGGCGCTGTCCCTCAGCTCTTCAGCTCAAGGCTAGCGCTCTACCGCTTGAGGCACAGCGCCACTTCCGGCTTTTTTCTTTTTGCTTATGTGGTGCTGAGGAATCGAACCCAGGGCCTCATGCATGCAAGGCAAGCACTCTACCACTGAGCCACCTTCCCAGCCCAACGGTTTTATATTATTATATTATGATAATAATAGAAAATGTTTGATGTCACAGTTTAATAATAGTGTATTTTAATTTCATAACATTACATATTTTACATTTTATGCAATATTTTGATATTACCATATTGTATACATTATATCAATCATTTCATGATGTATGTTGTATGTCACTAGCATCACTTGGCTTTTTGAAAATGTAAAGAATGCTGAGCTGGGCAATAGTGAATTTTCTTTTTTTTTGTTAAAAAGTTACAACGGTGATAGTGAGATGAAAAAAATAATAAAAACCATGGAAAACAAGAAAACATTACTGCTGAAATCCTGGAACAAAGATATGAGATGAACAATTGGAAGTCTAACACAATTGGAGTACAGACTCATGGATTACAGAAATGTAATCCAAAAATAAGAATATAGAATTATGAAATATCTATACATATGGCATATCTTAATAATTTTTCAGTGAAACCTACTGAAATGATACCTCTTGAATATTATTGTTGAATTAACAAATAAAATTCAAACTAATATGTTACTTAGTGGATTAGATTCTGCATGTGTAATGATATACTTTTGACTCAGGTAATAAATTGAAAATTCAGAAACAACTATTCAGTATTTAAATTAAAAAGTAATTACACAAATTGATCGAAATACCAAATGTATCATCTGTCTTAGATTTTCTGTTTATTAACTTAAAATCACATTCCTTATGAAGGAGAAAAATAGCTGAACTAACATTAATATCTCTAAAATATTTTCTTAATTAAAAAAATTCCTCAAGGAAAAAGATCAGTGTAAAAATCACCTTTGAGCATACTCTACAACTGAGGTGTGAAAAATTAAACAAAAGTAATGAATTATATACAGCTCCATATTCATAGCTTTTTAATGAATTACTTTAAAATGTCCTTCATTTTTGAAATCAGTTCAGAATTCTTGCACAAATTAAAATTGGGGAACTACATTACCAATAGAAAATTAATACAGTATTTTTTATGAGATTAGAAGTCCGATGAAAATAAAAAGATTGAAATGGCTCAAGTTGTGAAGCACCAGACAAGCAGGAGGCATGACAATTTACAAATAAAAAGACTTGGATGGTCATCTAATAACTCCACAATGAAAGCTCAGCTAATTTTCAAAATCACAAGATAAAAAGTCACCTACAGTATGGTGGAAAAGTAATTAATTCATAGTACAAAAATAAAAGATACAAAAAGGTAAGAAAAAAAAAAACAGTTTTCCAATCCTGTTCAAATTTAACTTTCGCCTAGCCAAAATAAACAACCCTTGTCACTGTCTAAGGAAATTGTAAGAGGCATTTCCATGAAAGAGGAATTAAAGTTGTGGTTTACAGGATGGAAATTCCAACTCCAGATGATATGTAAATCAACTTCCCTAAATGAGAACTCAGGTACAAACCCTTTTCTTGGCCCACCACCCTGAATCAGAGGACGTATTCCTCCTCTTTGTGTGAATTTCTTTACACTTTTTTTTTTTACCACCTCCCCATTGCTGACATATTATATAGAGAAGTTTCTTGGGGTTGTGGTGTTTCTTTATCTTGACAATGGCAGTGTGAGTTTTTGGAATGTGGTTAAGAGTTCCCTTCTCTGGAGATTCGCTATTGGCTATTTCCAACTTCCTGTCAGACCCTTTTTCTCCAATGATAAACCACTACTAGTGAAGATTCTATACGTTGGGAATTCTATAGCAGAGAACCTTTCTCAAATGAAGCAAACCAATAATACTGTACTAATTTGAATTTTATGCACAGTAATCCCATTTTGTTATGAAACATGGAGGTAACATATAATAAAACATAGCATGTAAAAAATGAAGATAAGATAAAGTAGCAACAATGCAACAAGAGAGCAAGGAAATATTTAAAAAATGCTATAAAAATAAACCCATGCAAAAATGAGTCCCCAGTGACTGCTTTTCACCATGAAAGAAGGTGGATCTCAGAATAACAGCAAAAAACAAAACAAAACAAAACAAAAAAAACATTTAATTCAGTGAGCATTGTTGTTTTCCCAGTAATCCTTGCTACTCAGTAGGCTGAGCTCTGAGGATGGCAGTTCATAGACAGTTCATATAGGAAAGTCCAAAAGACTCATCTTCAATTAACCACCAAAGTGGAGCTGTGGTCCAAGTAGTAGGAGAAAAAAAAAGCAAACAACAACAACAACAACAACAACAACAAACACTCACGAATAGTGCTCATGCCCTAAGTTCAAGCCCCAGGTACATTCGAGAGCAAAAAAGCAGTACTGGTTTCAGTGACACAAAGCTCTATAGCAGACTTCTGATTACTAGATCCTGTTACCCATCCTGGGAAGAAAAAAACAGAAACACCTCTATACTAGTTCATTGGGGTGTTAAACTTTCTATTATATTGGATTCTTTAAGTTTCAGTACTAATTTCTAAAACTAAAATAAAATAATATCAATTGGAATACTTAGAGAAATAGCTGGTAATAATGGAGAAGAAAGAAAATGCAGGGTGGAACACTAAAGATGAAAGAATGGCTTCAGAAAAAATAAGTCATAATTTTTGGGGTAAAAATGAGGAGAACATTAATTCAGGCTAAGAGATTAATAATAACAATGGCAAAGCTCAATTTACCCATTAGGCATACAGAGTGGTTAACAATAGCCAACAATTGTAACAATACAACAGTTTGCTGTCCAGTTGTGATGGTTCTTTGTTGGTGTCTGTCTTTCACTCTATGTACCCAATTATTGTGCATTCATCCCCGCTGTTATGATCATATGAAGGTAAAAAAACAATACTTAGTCAGCACCAGTGGTGCAGGTGCACCCCTGTAATCCTAGCTACTCAGAAAACAGATCTGAGATCTCAGTTCAAATCTGGCCTGGGCAGGAAAGTCATAGACACTCATCTCCAATAAACCACTAGAAAGCTGGAAGTGGTGCTGTGGCTTAAGTGGTTGAGGGCTCACCTTGAGCTGAAGAGCTGATGTTTCCCGCAGACCCAGAATTCCGCAGCACTAATGACAAAATTTTTTTTAAAAAGAAAAATTTAAAAAAAGATTGAGAGTCAATGCCTGAGTGTCAAAGATGCAAACATAGTGTTAGGCTACTATTTCTTTGCTGACAATTCAGATAGGGGATTATGCTTTCAGAGCTAGTGGATCAACAGCAAGAAAGGTACAAAATTTATTATAGTAACAAAATCACAAATGGGAAAGGTTATGCCAGGGAAACTACAGAACATATAACCCTAAAGAGAATATTCTGATAGGATAAAATTTATAGCGAATTGAATATTGATAATGTGCTCTTGAAATCCAATGTATATAGTTATATGTATATATATGTATATTTATGTCTATGATAATTTTTAGATCATTCTCAAAAACGGCATTGAGTTATTAAATTATATATTATAACACCACACCATTTTATAATAAAAAGGCATAAATGATATTTGAAATAAAGATAAGAGAAATAGAGTGGAAGAAGAGCTTAGGAACAGATCCTCTACCCTGAGTTCAAGTCCAGCACTGACAGACAAACAACAAGAAAAACAACATCGAAAGGATGAGTCAGTATAGACAATAGACAAGAGGAAGTGATCTCTGAGCCTAGGATATTTGTTCCCTCATAGTCAGGTGATCAACGATAGTCACGTGGTTACTGGTATGAATCAGGCAGGTGATGGGAAAGGTGGGAGGGGCTGGTCTGTGGGCAGATTTAATCCTGATCACAACTCAAGCAAGAGATAATTCTTGTCATCTCAGCTTTGTGCAAATTGTGAATTTGAAGAACTCAGTCAAGGAGATCCTAAGAATAAACACAAGTTTCTATTCCAAAAACAAAAGCAAACACAGAGAGGACAAGGCCTAAGTGGTAAAGTACCAGCCCAACATCAGGCCTTACAAATTACAAATAATAAAAGTATAGGATGATCACCTGTTAAGAAATACGAACTCAGCTACTTTTGAAGACCCACAAGATACAGTGGATAATGTCAGTAATATGGCCTACAGTCCTGTGGAAAAGTAATAAATGCATAGTTCCATTATAAAACATACACAGAAGTAAAAAACAAAACAAAACAAAATAAAACAAACACAATAAACTTTTCCAATCCTGGACAAACCTACGTTGCACCTAACTCAAATAACCTAACCAAATAGTAAGAAGTAGGACCTTGAAAGAGGAAGTGAAAGGTGTGGTTGCTAGGATGTAAATTCTAGCTCCTATTGATATGTAAATCAGCTTCCCTAAGCAACCAATCAGAGACTTCCTTTCCTGGACCCACCCTCTTTCAGTATAAATAGAGTGGAAGTCTGAGACTCAGGCATTGCTGAAGATCCTACATCAGCAGGACTGAGGCCATTTGGAGCTTGGATACTCCAGGTGAGGATTAGAGTGAGAGAATCTACTCCTCTTTTAATTCTTCTCTCCTTGGTTTGGTGGTGGTGGTGGTGGTATTGTTTTGTCGGTTGCAGGGATTGAACCCAGTGGTAGGGCAGTGTTGCTGGGTCACTTTGTGCTCAAGACTGGGCATTGTCCCTGGGCCACTTTGTGGTCAAAGCTAGTGCTTTACCACTGGAGCCACAGCCCACTTGTGATTTTGGAGTGGTTAATTGGAGATAAGAGTCTGTGTCAGGGGGACTTTTGTGGCCCAGGCGGTTTCAAAGCTTGATCCTTAGCTCTCAATCTCTTGAGTAGCTAGGCTTCTACGGGTGAGCCACCAGCACCTCATTAGATTCTAGGAATGATGGACCCTGACACTGCCCAGGCCTTCCAGAAAGAACTGAGATGTGCCATCTGTATAAATACTTTCATAGAGCCAGTCACCCTAGAGTGCGGGCACAGTTTTTGTCGACCTTGTCTCTGCCTCTGCTGGGAAGAGACCCAGACTCCAGCCACGTGCCCTGTGTGCAGGGAACCAAGCCAGCAGAGAGACCTCAAAACCAACGTGGTTCTGAGGAGCCTGGTGGCCATTGCCAGAAGAGCCAGCCTCAGGCATTTTCTGAGCTCTGAGGAATACATGTGTGGGACACACAGGGAGACAAAGCAGATGTTCTGTGAGGTAGACAGGGCCCTGCTCTGTAGGAGCTGCTCCGAGTCTCAGGAGCACAGGGCTCACAAACACCATCCCATAGAAAGGGCTGCTGAGGAGCAGAGGGAGATGATTTCAAAGCAGATGCATGCTGTATGGGAAAAGACTCATGAAAACCAGCACAATTTACAGGAGAAGAGGAGACTCATCAACCGATGGATTTGGTATGTGAAGCTATTCCAAGGCATGACTAAGGATGTTTTTAGAGTGCTGTTTTTAGAGCTGGGTGTCCAGGAGGAGGAAAGACACCATTCCCAGCTACTGATCAATGAAGGAAGAGCCATGTTACTGCAACTCAGAGAAAGGGAAACCCAAATGCTTCAGAAGAAACATCAGCTCAGGAATATGTATCAGAAGCTGATCGAAACATACCAGAAGCCAGATGTAGACCTGCTTCAGGATGTAGAGTTGACCCTAGAAAGCTGTGAGTCAGTCTTGTTCTTCCTGCCTCTTCCTCTGAGGCCAGAGCTCAGTGCCCCTCCCATTCCTGGATTGATAGAGAGGCTCAGCCAGTACAAGGTGGAGATTGCTTTCAATGAAGCTACGCGGAATCAAGATCTTGGGAGCTGTGTTGGACACGACAATCCCTATGCAGTTTTGAATTCTGAAGAGTCCTTCCACTTTACTGCTTTTGGACACCAAGTCTTCAGCTCTGGGAAACATTACTGGGAGGTTAGTGTGGATGACTCTTCCACCTGGGCCCTGGGAGTTACTAGGCATTCCTCCATAGAAAGCAACCTCACTGAATCTGAGGATCTTTTCCTCCTTTTGTTTGTGAAAGAGAACACACTTTCCACCATTTTTACCACCTCCCAACTGCTGCCTCACTATGTAGAGAAGCCTCTGGGCCGGGTTGGTGTGTTTCTTGATCTTGACGATGGCAGTGTGAGTTTTTGGAATGTGGCTAAGAGTTCCCTTATCTGGAGATACCCCACTGGTGCTATCCAATTTCCTGTCAGGCCCCATTTTTTCAGTGGTAGCCTGGTGTTCTAAGTGAAGAGAATCTCTATGTGTTGGGAACTCTATGGCAGAGAACCTTCCTCAAATGAGGCAAACCACTAATACTGTACTAATTTGAATTTCTCGGTGCAGTAATCCCATTTTTTCATGAAATATGTTGGTAATAATAAAATGTAAAATGTAGACACCAATACTAAATGAAGGTAAGATAAAGTAGCAACAATGTAACAAGAAAGCAAATAAATATTTAAAAATTGCTATACAAATAAACCCATGCAAAACTGAGTCCCCAGTGTCTGCTTTTCACCCTGAAAGGAGTTGGAGCTCAGAATAACAATAAAAATCAACACTTAAAGCAGTGGGCCCTGTTGTTTTACCAGTAATCCTTGCTACTCAGCAAGCTGAGTTCTGAGGATAATGCATAGCCAGGACGAACAGAAAAATCCAAGCGACTCTTATCTCCAATTAACCACCAAAGTGGAGTTGTGGTCATGTGGTAGAAGATAAAAGTCCCACAAGAACAGAACTCATGCCCTAAGTTCAAGCCCCAGGAACAGCTAGAACAATAAAGCAGTACTAGTTTCAGTGACACAAATTTCTAGAGAAGCCTTTTTATTAATAGGTCCTGTTATCCATCCCGGGAGGAAAAAAACCAAACACCTCTCTCCTAGAGCATAGGGGTGTTTACACTTTCTATTAGATTGGATTCTTTAACATTCAGTACCAATTCCTAAACAAGGGGAAAAAACATATACTCAGAAAAAGAGCTGTTAATAATTGAGAAGACTGAAAATGCATGGTTGAACACTAAAGCTGAAGGCATGTCTTTAAATAGAAGAAGTAAGTCATCTTTTGGGGGTCTACAAATGAAAAGAATACTATGATAGGCTAAGAGATTCACAATAATAACTATGGCAAAGCTTAATATATATATTAGGCATACTGAGAAGTTAACAAGAGCTACCAATTGTAACAATATAACAGGATGCTGTGAAGGTGTGATGGCTCTTTTTTGGATACTTAATTGTAGTTCTTTCATCCCCTGTGAAAATATCATATGGAGTTAAAAAATGCTTACTTTTGGTGCTGGGAAGGTGGCTTAGTGTTAGAGCGTTCCCTTGTATGCATGAGGCCCTGGGTTTGATTCCTGAGCACCACATAAGCAGAAAAAAAGCCGGAAGTGGTGCTATGGCTCAAGTGGTCGGTACTAGCCTTGAGCTGAAGAGCTGAGGGACAGCACCCAGGCCCAGCGTTCAGGCCCCACAACTGGACCCACCCCCCCCAAAAAAGCTTACTTTTTTGTTTCCCTTTCACTCTAGATACTTAATTGTTGTGTGTTCATCCCTTTTGTAATTATCTTATTGATGTGAAAAAAAAAACCTATTACCTTGAGATTCAATGATATGTATGTAGTGTTAGACTGCTACTTCCCTGTTGGCAATTCAGATATAGGAGAGTTTGCGTTCAAAGCTCATGGTTCAACAAACAAGAACAGAATACGTTCAAGATCCTGGAATGTGGAAGCTTATGTCACCGATTCTGCAGAACTTACTATCCTAAAAATAACATCCTAGATAATTGTCTACTGTTTATAGTGAATAGAGTATTAAAAGTGTGCTCTTATAAAACACACACACACACAAACACACACACACACACACACACACACAAGCATTAGTAGGTTCTCTTATCAGTTTATCATATATATTAATTTACCATTTCATTTTAATATAAGCTTAGTCATATATGGTGTTTATTAGCCTTTTGATCCAACATTAAGCTCAGGAGAGTGCTTGGTCCTTATTTTAAGCCCCTGGACTATTTCAGGAAAAAAATTAAAATGAGTAAGTCACAATAGAAAATAGACTTGGAGGAAGTAATCTCAGATCCAAGGATCCTTTTCCGACACACAGTTAGTTAATGGACATTCAGGTGATTACTGGGTTCAGACTGGTGAAGGAGATGGGCATAGGGGGTAGGTTCCCTGTAGACTTAACAATGATCACATCTCATACAATTGCTAGTCAAGTTGGCATCTGTCTGTCATCTCAGCTATGTAGAAAGCTTTGATAGGAAGATCTCAATCCAGGAAAGCCTAAGCATAAACACAAGATCATATTCCAAAAATAAGCTAAAAATTGGTATGTTGTATACAATTCTGGTACTGTACTGTTGAATTGATACCATTTGCTTAAACTCTGCAAACCAATTTATTTCACACTAAATTAATCTATAGCAATGCAATGATGTTGGTCCAGTTTTTCAGTTTAGAAAACCATAGGCAGGTGTTAATAAACATAAGGTGGTGCTGAGTTTATTAAAAGAATGTGTGGTCATGTTTCACTGTATAAATGTGAGTATAGAGAATTCAGTGCAGTCTTGGTTTATCTTCCCACACGTGATTGTTAGGGTGACTTCACCTTCCTATTATAAGATTAAAAGTAGTATTTGTGACTTTGACCACTTTTGGTAGTTTTTGACTGTTGTACTATGCACTATTGCTTTTATTTTTCTCTCATTTCCAGAAAAAAAAAGATAAATTACTTGCTGTAATCATGTTGTAATACCCTGGCTTATACATTTAAATTTCTATTGTTTATTTCTGTGATATCTATGTTACATACAGACATCATTCTGACATTTTATCTAATCATACAAACATATACTATTCCATCTTTCTTTGCATTATCTTTCTTTGCATCTATCTTTGCATTAGTAATTAGTAATATCCTAGATACTGTGTTGCTCATTTCAGAACTTCATGATTATTTTTACTACTGGCATAATTAATGCCATTGACAAAAGAACTCAATAAATTAGATGTAGTCAAAATTTTCTACCTTATATATCTAGAAGCACCAACAAAACTACTTTATTCTTGTTTGTGTTTTAAATTTCTGGCCTATATTGTTATAGATCTATAGTTTATTTTTATTGTATTTTATTTATCTATTCATCATTTATTTTTGTTTAATTAATTATTTTTGCTAGTTTTTAAAATATTTTATTTGAATAGTTGAAGAAAGGAGTTGCCATTCAATAAAGTAATTTGTGAATACAATGCATCTTGATCACTTTATTCCCTTTTTAACATTTCCACTCATCTCTCCCAACCACTTATTCTCTGATTTTTCTTAATTTTGTAGCATATGCATTGATTTTTTTTTTTTTACGTGCTCCTGCTTTCTACCACTTTGCTATATTCTATGTCTACTTTCATGGTAGAACACTTTTGCTGGTTAAAGATTATCTAGTATCCCTTTTAAAAATCATTTTTTGTGTAATTGAAAAATTTTATATTTGTTAAATTAATTCTATAAAATTTAGGGAGTCTTTGTATTCTGAAAGTATATTCAATCATCATCACCTTGGAATATTCTCAAATATTCATCATTCACAAAGAAATCTCATACCTGTCTGCAGCTATTCTGAATTCTCCTTAGACTTCCAACCCCAAAGAAACTGTTATGCCTGATTTTGATAACTCAAAAATTTCATTAAAATCAAATCATTTTATTTGTTATTTTGTTCTGGCTCTTTCCATCTAACCTGTTGTCAGTGTTTCCACTAATATCAATTCTCCATTTCTCTTTTTTACTTGATAATGGGCTATTTCATGGGTATAAAATGTTTTGTGATCTGTTTTCCTATTGGTCAGCGTGAATTTTTTTTCAATTCTTTGGCTGTCATGGATAATATTGCTGTTTTGAACTTAAGTGTATAAAAATTATAGACAAAGTTTTTAGGCTGTACAAAGTTTCTAGGCTGTTTGGTATTTCTATAACTAACTTTGTGAGGAATTTTTACACTAATTTCCAAGATGAATGTGCTATTTTACAATGTATGAGAGCTTCAATTTCTTTACATCCTTGTCAAACCTTCTAATGCACATCTTTTACCCATTCTGGTGAGTATGAAATGACATCTCATTTCTATTTTATAAGTGATTTTACAGGTGCTAATGCTTTTGTCTGTTTACACATTGTTCGATTAAGAAATTTCAAGTCAAATTCTTTGTCCATTAATTGAGTTACTGATCCATTTTTTTCCTTTTTCTCCAATTCTTTTGTTTAGGAATAGGAATGTTTACACTATGTTATTATATATTGAAGATATGGTGCTCCTCATCCTCTCTGTCAACCTCTTCCTCTTCTTCCTTTCTCTTCTTTCTCCTCATTGTTGCTCTTTCTATACTTCCTTTTTCTCCTCTTCCTCTTCTTCCTTCCTCTTACTCCACCTCTTTGTTTCCTCTTCTTCTTCTCTTCCTCTCTTCCTCTTCTTTATTGGACCAAAGCTTCATACTGTCCTAGTAAACACCCTCCCACTTAAACCTGGACCATCCTAGTTTGTTTTCCACATAGGGTCTAGTGCATTTACTCAGGCTTCCCTAGGATTGTGATCCTCCTGTCTTCACTCTGAGTAGCTTTAATTAAAAGCATGTGCCTTTATACTTGGCATATAATTGGTTTTGCTTTTTTAAAAAAATATATTTACTTTTTTTTGTTGATCATGGGGCCTGAACTCAGCCTGCACACGGTCCCTCAGCATTTCCGCTCAAGCTATCACTCTACCACTTGAGCCACAGTGCCCACTTCTAGCTTTTTCTGCTTATGTGGTGCTGAGGAATTGAAATCAGGGCCTCATGCATGCAAGGCAAGTACTCTACCACTAAGCCACCTTTCCAGCCCTATTTTGTTTTATTTTCATGGCAACTCTCAGCTAAGAATTTTCTTTGAGTCTCTGTGGACATTTTGAAGCTGGAATTTTGAATGGTGTTGGAAGTCAAAGCTACAGAGTTTTGGAGAGGGGCAATGCATTCTGTTAGCTCTCCATTTATGCTACTGTCTGAACAGGAATGTAGGTCTTTTGGAGACAAAAGTGGAACATTTTTGTATAAGGAGATGTGTTTGGGTGCTGCGTTCAAATGAAATGGTTAAGTCATATTGTCACTTTGGTTGGATTGAAAAATATGCAGGAGAGCAATAACATACACAACTAGGTGTATGGGAGACTGAGTTCCCAGAGAAATTTAGCTAAAGTGGAAAAACACATGCTGATCATGCACTGTCCTGAAGTCTTAGAACTTAGAATCAAAGGAGGGAAAATGAGAAACACACTTGTTCAGGAGTTCTCTCTCTGCTCCGAAATCACCATCATGTGTTAATCTTGGCTATTGTCTCTCAGCCAAGATCAACTAAAACTCTGAACCATGAAGCAACATAGCCTTCCCTTCTTTTTTCTTTTTTATGTGCATTGTTAATTTTTTTATTATTGTAAAAATACTATGCAGAGCGTTTAAATTTACATGGGCAAGATAATGAGTACATTTCTTATCAAGCATTGTAGCCTTCTCCTTTGTTTCCCCTTCATAGCCCTTCCCATCTCACCCCACCTCCCCCACCGAGTTCTCCTCCCCCCCCAAGTGGTAAAGTTCGTTTTTCGACAAAAGGACTTGTACATCTCATTGTTGCAATTGGTCCACTCGTATCCCTATTTAAACGATTTTCTTTTTTCCATTCCCCTCCACTAATTATACCGACATCAAATACAGTGAAAGCAGGGGTTATAGTGTGTGTGGGGGTGGAGGGACATACAAAGCAACAAAGAAACCAACACCCCCTTCCTGCAGGCATGCTTCCTTGAAGCTCTTTGTCTAACACGATCTCTCACACAGTCTCCGCAGAAGGTGGCGTGGCACCTACTGGCCACAGAAAGATGTCCACTCAGCTGGAGATACCAGGAACCACTGGAAGTGCAGAAACTTAAGCGTTTGACCTTGTTTCTCTGGACAGAGACTATTCATTGAATTTGCAGCCCCTTATTCTGTTGCCGATGTCAAATCAGAAGCCATCTATCCACCACAGGCAGCTTTATTAGATGTTCAAATTGGTTATGGCAATGCCCCGCCCACATGCGCTGGCCTCTCTTTCCTGAACCCAGCTAAGGACTCCTTGCAGACACATCCTCATGGCTGCTTTGCCTGCTGTGATCTCTGCTCCTTTCCAAACGCTTGCTTTGGCAGCTTCCCCTTCATTGTGCCTGTGCCTCTCAGACTGGGTTCCCATGGTGGTTGGTTATTGAGCTGCTTGTTAGAGGAGGAAACAATGGTTGTTGTGTACAATTGCAGGTCTGAACTGGCCTGGAGGCAGGACAGATGCTCTCCCAGATGGGACTTCTTAGGGCACAGGGCAGGCATCCTGCCACTGGGCCCTGAGTCACTGTGGTGAGCAGCAGTCACACGTGGCACCAACCGCCCTTTTTGGCTTTAAAAAGTGCTGCTCTCTGTTAATAAACAAGTTTTTCTTCCTGCTTGATTTGGCTTCCTGCTGTGTCTGATTGTCTCCCAGGATGAGGGAGGCTAGGGAACGGGTGACCGCTGCACTGACCTTTCCTCGTACCCTGTCCTTCTTTTGTGGGACAGATGAAGTGCCAACACCTCGGTATATCTTTGCCAGTTCTTGGGTTGAACTCAAGGCCTGGGCACTTTCTGTAGCACTCTACTACTTTTTTAGCCACAGTCCCTATTCTGGCTTATTCTGTGTATGTACTAACGAGAAATCGTACCCAGGGATTCATGCATGCTTGAGAAGCACTCTCTCAATAATCCACATTCCCAGCTCCCTCATCTTTTTCTTAATGGTAGTTTTTTACATAAGTATGCTGCCATTTTACATACCCAGGTTTAATTTTCTGAATACTGGTTACTTCTACGAAACCTGATCTTCTCTTCTCCTGTCTGGTTTCTTACTGTTCCTCCATTGGCCTCATAATAAAATCTAAATAAAGGCTGCTGAGAGCGTCAGTGTATCATATAAGTACCCAGGCCTGGAACCCTGGAAGAGAAAAGCCATGGGCCTGAAATGAAGAGAATGATGCAGTATACACAAGGAGCATATCTGAAAAATAAATTAGTAAATAAAAGGAGAAGCATTGCATAAGGTCTGTTTGCATTCAGGGAGGTAGTATACAGAATAAGTAGGTAGGGCACTGAAATTTTTTTGTGGCCATACTAGTGCTTAAACTCAGTGCCTGATGCATTCCTCAGCTGTTTTTCCCAAGGCTAAGGATTTACCACTGCCACAGCTCCACTTCCAGCCATCTGGTCATTAATTGGACATAAGCTCCTCCCAGGCCTTCCTTCCTGGTCAGACCTGTGAATCCTGCTCGTCTTTCTCTCTTAAAGCTGGAGCTCTACTCGCTGGACCACTGTTCCACTTCTGGTTTTCTGGTGGTTTATTGGAGATAAGAGTCTCACAGAATTTCTGCTCAGGCTGAATTTGAATGGCAATCTCGTGAACAGGAATCAAGCGACTTTCTTCAGGAATACACCAAGGAGCCCCTCCACACAAACCCTTAGTCTAAACCTCGAGAGGCACTAGAGAAAAAGAGAAACATGAAGACGCGTCTAGTGTGTTCTAGATACTTAAAGTTGGAGACACACAACACTCATAATTATTAGATCATTTTATAAACAAAAGGAGCAATGAAGACAGTTTGAGGATCGCTCCAGCTTTTGGTCCTCTCATCTTGAGACAACAAATTCACTGCAGCTCAATGCTAAGTGACAGAACTGGCGTGTCCTGTGGACATTTGCTCCCAAATCCTGTGACACTCATTTCTAACTTTTGGCTTCAAACCTGTGACCGAGAGGAGAGAAAATTCTTCTCAGAGAAAACAGCTATAAAGAACATTGGGTAGTTAATTCATAAATTCAAATCGTTGGAATGACCCTGTTAAGAAGTCAGATTGTCCAGATTAAACAATGAAGAAGAAAAGAAAGAAGGTGCCAGTGGCTTCTCACTGTAATCCCAGCTCCTAAGGAGGCTGAGGTGTAGAGAATCTGAGTTTGAATCCAGCCAGCAAAGCAAAATCCACGACACTCTTATTTCTAAGAGATCACAGAAAAACCCAGAAGTTGGGCTGTGATTCAAAGTTAATGCACTACCCTTGAGCAAAAGAGCTCAGGGACAATGTCCAGGCTCATAGTTCAACCCCAGGAACTGCCTCCTCAAAAATAGCCTGTATCTCCATGTATTTTGGTATGTATGGATGCATTCCTATAGGTGAAGCTCCACAGTAGTTATGAGGAATGGCACCAAGCTAGGAAATTTGTATTCAATAAAATGATTTAGTAACAGAGACTGCTTTCATGACAGTGCATAATCCAGGGTTCCCCTCACTGTTCCCAGTGTAGCCTGAGGGTTTCTCTGCATCCCAGGCCTGCTGGAAGAAGTCTCTCTCATTGTCTCGACAGGCAGACAAAAGGCCTCGCTCCTGTACAGCTGTGTAACAAACAACTCTATCTGGGTCAGATAGTGAGGATGATTTTGGGCAGGCTCTGAAGGTCAGGAGAAAAAGGTCTCTTTGTACCCCAAACTATCTCTATCCCCAGTGCTCTGGTTTGCTAGGAAGCCTTCACTTGCACCACCCCCTGTGTCAGGCCAAGTCCTGTGCACTTATCCTTCCTTTGTGAGACTATATTCCGCTGTTCAGATACAGTGCTCAAGAGTCCTGCTGGCAGACAACTAGGGCACTGAACTTAATTAAATGTTTCATTACCAGTGATGATGGGCCTTTGATGTTTCTTCTAGGTTTCTGGAAGCTTGGGAAATCCAAGCACATATCTGATATCACAAAGCTTCCTATTATCTAGGGCTGGTGAATCTCATCAGGTTTTGAAACATTTGACCTCTCCTAGTTGGGCCCTGTGTGGCTAGGTTTTGGGGTTGAACACAGGGCCAGGGTACTGACCATGAGCTCAGTGCAGAAGCCCGGTGTTTAACCATTTTGGGTAACAGCATTACTTTTAGTCTCTCTCTCTCTCTCTCTCTCTCTCTCTCTCTCTCTCTCTCTCTCTCTCTCTCTCTCTCTCTCTCTCTCTCTCTCTCTCTCTCTCTCTCTCTCTCTCTCTCTCTCTCCCCCTCTCTCTCTGTGCATGTGTACGCACATGGGCACACAGGGGCACGGGCACATACACCATTCTTGGAGGTTGAACTCAGGACCTGAGCACTGTACCTAGTTTCTCTTGTACAATCATAGCCTTCTCCCACTTGAACCACAGAGCTTCTTCAGGCCTTTTTTAGTGTTGTGGTCCTGAGAAATCAAACCCAGGGTTTCATATTTGCAAAGCACTTTACCCCTAAGGCACATTCCAAGCCCTAAACTTCAGGTTTGTTAGTTTGTTTCTCTTTTCTTATTATTGTAGGAGTTGATGTCTGGGACTGGGTGCTGTCCTTGAACTCTTCAGCTCAAGTCTTGTGCTTACCACTTGAGCCAAACACCATTTCAGCTTTTCTGGTGGCCCATTGGAGCTAAGTGTCTCAATGACTTTCCTGCCCAGGCTGGCTTTGAACTATGATCCTCAGATCTCACCCTCCTGAGTAGCTAGGATGACAGGCATGAGTGACAAGCACCTAGCTTCCACTTCAGGTTTCTTAGTGGTGAATTGGAGATAATAGGCTCATGGGACCTTTTGTGTCTGGGATAATTTGGAACCCAGATCCTCAGATCTCAACTGCCTGAGAAGGCAGGATGAGAGACTTCAGCTATAGTCCCCTAGGCTGTGGCATCTGCTGGAATGGGGTCCATGGCTCCAAGCGGTGGATTGCTAATCATGAACCCAAGAGGTAAGGGTCAGAACTTAGGTCCCTATTTCAAGGTTCATGACAGAAAAAACAAAACAGAACAATTGTCTGAAGTAGACAACTCACTAGTCTTCAGTAATACGTAATTTTGTCCCTGTCATGGAGACATATCTGAGCCTCAATATTCTTGTGTGCATAATCATCTCAGTGGGGAGATCTTACAAGGGCCCAATTAAAGACTGTACCTGGTGAAGGACACAGCACATGGCACTCTTTGCATGACTCAGCACACAGCATCCTGTGAAAGACTCAGAACCCAGCACCCAATGCAAGACTCAGCACACTGCACCTTGTGAAGTACACAGCACATAGCACCATGTGCAGGACTCAGCACAGAGTACCCTATGGAGGACTCAGCACATAGCTCTGTCCCACAAGCTCTCATTAGACTGAGGGCGCTCTAATCAATATCACCATTCTTTGAGGAACATTTCACAAACCACACAAGTTCACACCTAACAGTTTAGTGGGATTTTTTTTTGGGGGGATTAGTCATGGAGCTTGAGCTTAAAGCTTGGGGATATTATTGTTCTAATAACATTTGCACATGGCTAGAACTCTACCACTTTGAGCCATATTTCAAAGAGTCTAGCAGACTTCCTGCCAGGTATTAAAGCCCCAGAGCGGCCAGTATATCAGGGGTAAGCCAGGGTAAGCCAGGATGATGGGGGTAACCCGTGGAGCTGGGTTGCAGCAGTTTATATCTTGCTAAGTCAGGTTAGGTGGCAGCTGTCAGCACCAGACTCCTAGCTTGCTCTGTCATGTGGTATTTGAAGTCCTATCCTTTTATAGTTGCAGTTAGAACATTATACCTCTTTTGGGCGGCAGTCCTGGGGCTTGAGTAAGGGTTTTGACACTGTCCCTAAGCATTTGTGCTCAAGGGTAGACCTCAATTGATCGAAAGACAGCAGAACTTCTGAGTTTTCTGTTTATGTGGCACTGAGGAATGGAACCCAGGGCTTCATGCTCACTAGGTGAGCAGTCAACCACCAAACCCCAGGAGTGAACGAGGTATAAATAGATAGGGATTGATGTATATAAGCATTATATACACAGAAAGATGTCTGTATATTATTAATTATAGATATTACTACCAATTATTACTTATTAAATTATGTCTCCATTTAATGATGTGTCCCAGTTAACAATTAATAAAGCATTAACTAAATTACTCAATATTTTGTTATTGTTTATCACATATGTACATACAGCCATACACATAATTTCATATTTTATAGAATGAGACAGATATCTATATATTATTAAATTATGCATTATGTGTTACTACCAATTATTAGGTATTTATGTTTCCATGCAATTTTTATTCTGGTAATACTTAATAAAATATTAAACTTAATCCACATCCTATAGTTTTTGTGTCTAATTTCATCCTAGAATGATTCACTACTAATTATATCTGTTTTTCATTTATTGTAGTGACAATTCTTCCACCTATGACATTTTTTACATTTACAACATCCTATTACATATAGATTTGCATATATTACATATAGATTTGCATCTGAATTATACATACTACCTGTCACCGAGCACTTTCAAAAAAAAAGTAAACATGTGTCATGCTCGGCTTCCCACTCCAAGATTACATTTTTTGGCAGTTGTGGGATCTAACTGAGGCCCTAGAAGGCTCAATTCATGAATGGCTGACTGTCAGAACAGCAGCCTCTAGCCAATTCAGCTGCCAGTCACTTCCCAGGCCCTGAAATCGAACCCCGTATGTTGATCCCATATTGCACATAGTGTACTTATTCATTTTATATTTATTACGTTTATTACATAGGATATAGATTTGCCTATGTATGAAATTTCACACCTGATACCCAGGACTTTCACCGAAAAGGAAAACATGTGTCACCATGGGCTTCTTACTCCATGATTCAATTTTTGTGAGTGCTGGCATCTAAAGTCACAGCCTACAAGGCCTAATTCATGAATGGATGAGTGTCAGTATGCCAGCCTGAGGCATATTGAGCTGACAAGGATTTCCAGAACTTGAGATCCAGCTCCAGGAGTTGACAAAATTAGAATAGATAGACATGCAGATGGTAGTACACAAATAAATATTGATTTTTATAGAGTGCCAGAGATGTCTATACATTATTCGGTTACATAGGCTACATTCCTATCAATTCCTATCAATCCTATTTAGTAAACATCCATGTAATTAATATTATTGTTTTCATCCTTAATTATTAAATTAACCACTGTCCTGAAACTATTGTGTCCATGTAATTAATAGTATTCTTTGAATGTGTCAAAAATATTCATTAAAATCCATTGGCCTCCTAAAATCACTCTATTTATATAGTAGTATTCAGAAACAACTAATTCAACCTTGCCATTCATAATCTTCCATCGGTATTCCTATGAATAGAAGGAGACTCTTAGGATCTCCCTCCATTGGTAAGAATCAGGACCCGGCTTCAAACACAGGGACTATATTTCCATGTAGGCCTATGGCTTCCCTGGTAGCCCGCCAGCATTCAGCAATGCCCCACGTTACCAACATTCTTCAACCGTGTCATTCCGTTGCAGGATGGTCACCTTGAAAAGAAGAAAAATGTAAAACCGGTAGCCATCTGCAAGTTGCCAGTTCTTTTTTTTTTTCTGTGTCTCATTAATTATTTTTTTTCTTGTCAGCCTTTGAGTCTCAGGAACCCAGGTTCGGCTATGGGTCCAGTGGCTGCACCACAGGCTAGAGTGATGAAAGCTGAGGCAGAATTGCCATGACCTGATTTCAAGCCCTGTGCTTGACAAAAAAAAAAAATACATACATACATACATACATACATACATACATACATACATACATACATACATGCATGCATGCATGCATACATACATACATACATACATACATACATATGTACATACATTAAAAATATTTTTAAAAATTATGAGGCTCCTTGGCTTAGAATTCATGTCATTTTTTCTGGCAGGCCTGGGATTTGAACTCAGGGTCTGGGTAAATCTGCAGCACTGTGGGGGATGGGGAAGATCACCATTCTGGAAGACAAGAAAGTCAGGCCTGTTTCTAGGGCCTGAATTCAAGTCTTGGCACTCAAAAAAATAATATACTTATATATTTTAAGTACATGATTTTTATTGACCTACACATTTTTACTGTATACTAACTGCATATTGCAGTTAGTATATTCATTTTATTTTGTGTTTTGTTTCTTATATATTTTAGTGAATATGATTAAAATATAATATTTTTGGCATCCTATTACATAAGACATAGATTTGCCTATGTATTCTACATCATTCCTGAGTCGCAGAAATTTCACTGATAAAGAAACCAAGTGGGGCAATTGGCTTTCCCCAGGATTAAGTTTTTGGCAGTTCTGTGACTTGAACTCAGGGGCTAGCAGGCCACTTCGTGAGTGGGTAACTGTTAGCACGCCAATCTGATGCAAGAAAAGTTGGCGAGCAAATTTGAGGACCTGAGATCAACCCATAGGAATGGCCAATATATAAACAGATAGATGATTAGACTGCAGTGTGTGTGTGTGTGTGTGTGTGTGTGTGTGTGTGTGTGTGTGTGTGTGTGTGTGTGTGTGTGTGTGTGTGTGTGTATTGTGAGCTGATTTTGATCAGGAATAGCCATTTACCACTGGAGCTACATGGCTCTATTTCTGGCTTTGTTTGCACTGAAGTTGGACAGGAATCTCAAGGACTTTCCTGCCTACTGTGAATTTGACCATTATCCTCCTATCACAGGCTTGTAAATACCAATGAAGACTGCTGAGTGCCACTGGTGCCTGCCTAATCATTGGTCTTGCTGTTCTTGGACAGACCAGTGAGTTCCCTATCCTTGAGTTAAAATGGTGGGAGCTGGAGCCCACAGTTGGAATCCTTGTCCTGCCAACTCCAAATGGAAGGAGATCTTTAGAAAGTCATTCCTATGTATATGAATACCAAGGGAATGTGATGTATGTTATGATTGAATGGGCAGCTCTTAAATAATTCTAGGATAAAATTATACACAATTATATTATAGGATACTGATCGATTTTAATCAATATTTCATGAAGTATTTAAACAATCACATTCATTAAATGGAGGCATAATGAAATACCTAAGAATTGGGCGTCACATAGTATAAAGGTGCCATTTTTACTGCTAGGACTGGATTGGAACTCATAGTCTGGTTAACTCTGTTGCACTGTGTGGAAACGGAAAGCTAACCTTCTTGAAGTCAAGAAATTCATGTCTGTTCCTTAGGTCTGAAATCGATCCCCAGCACAAGAATACATCCTATTTGTGTACATTTTAAATATATTATTTATATTTACATACATAGGTTGACACCATATTGCATTCAGTGTAGTTATTCATTTAATTTTTGTTTTATTCATGTGTTTGTGGGGCACATGGGCAGCAAAGATGGTGTTGAGAGGAATTTGAGTGGGCACAGCCCAATTGTTTACCTTAATATCTGATTGCATAAAGCTTAGACGCATGATAGGGTGTGACCTTTACAGTGATTGGTGGGTTCCTTTCCCTCCCCTTCCATGCCTCACAGTTTTTCCCTTTAAAAGGTGCTTTCTGTGTGGTAGTAAATGAGTTCTTGCTTGACTTGACTCCCCATTGTTTGTGAATGTCTCCCAGTCTAAGGGAACGGGGGAACGGACGAGTGGCACACTTACCATTCCCAGGCCCCATACATCTTTCGGGGGCAAACAAAGACACAACATGTATTGACTGTTTATTTTATTGACTAATATGCTACATAGAACATTGGTTACATTGATTAAATAGGATATAGATCTGCATATGTATTTCACTTATACCTGACACCCAGGACTTTCACAGAAAAAGAAAACATGTGTCACCATCAGTTTCTTACTTCATGATTCATTGTTTGGGCATGATGGCATCTGAACTCAAGGCCCACAGGGCCAAATTCATGAATGTGTGTGTGTTAGCATGCCATCCTGGAACAAATTGAGCTGATAGGCAGTTTCCAGGATCTGAGATAAAGCACCAGGGGTTGACAAAATAAGAACAGATTGACACTCAGATCGTAGTACAGTAATTTATATATATATATATCTTTACAGAGTGCCAGAGATGTCTATCAATTGTTCAGTTATATAGACTACATTCCTACCAATTCTTGGGTATTTATTATGTCTCCATTTAATTAATGTTATTATTTTTATCTTTAATAAACTATTAAGTAAATTAGTGTGAGAAATAGTATTCTTTTAATGTTTCATAAGATATTAAATAAAATCAATCAGCCGACTGAAATCATGAAGTCTAATTGTGTACAAGTGTCATTCATGAGCATGTCATTCAACTGTGATATCGATAACATTCCATCATTATTCCTGTGGATGGGAAGGAATTTCTTAGGATCTCCCACCATCTGGAAGTGTAATGACTATATTCGAACTGTAGGCTTATGTTGTAGTGCGGGACAATGGCTTCTCCAATAGCCCTCAATTAAAAAAATATATTAAGTTCCTTGGTTTGCAATTCATGACATTTTTTCTGCCAGGTCTGGGATTTGAACTCAAGGTCTGGGTATATATGCAGCACCATGATGGAAGGGAATCTGAGCATGCTTGAAGACAAGAAAGTCAGGCCTGTTCCCTAGGCCTGAATTCAAGCCTAAGAGCTGGAAAACATACTCCTTATATCCATTTTAAAGATAGGATTTATACTTCCATACACATAGTCAGTCCATATTTTGTTGGGTGTGGTTATTCATTTTATTTCTTGTTTTATTCATTGACTTATCATTTATTTCATTGACTCTGATGACCCCTCTAACATTTATTACATTGTTTACATCCTATCACAGCATCCAGATTTGTAAATATATTCTCCATCATGCCTGACTCCCAGGACTCTCACAGAAAAGGAAAACCTGTGTCACACTTGGCTTCATACTCCAAGATTAAATTTTTGGCAGTACTGGGATCTGAACTCAGGGTTTAGCCAGCCAATTCATGAATGGATGAGTGTCAGCATGGCAGCCTTTAGGCAATGAAGCTGTGAAATGGTTCCCAGGTGCTGAGATCCAGCCCCAAGTTTGGCCAAAACAGTGATGCATGTATAGGCAGAGTGTGGTATACAAATAAATATATATTAGTAAGGAGCATCAGAGCCGTCTATCTATGATTGAATGGCACCTACTACATTCCTACCAACTTTTAAGCATTTATTATATCGCCATTGAAGGAATAGTATTCCTTTCATGCATAATAACCTATTAATTAAATTCAATCAGCATCCTAGGATTATTGCATTCAATTTTAGACTATACCGAAGAATGAGCTACTCTTTCAATTGGTATTCCTATGCATAGGAACGAATTTTTTGTGATCTCTTGCCACTGGTCGGTGTCAGTTCTGGGATTTGAACCCGGGGCCTATGTTCACAGGTTGGCCTATGGATTCCCTGATAGCAAGCCAGCCTTCAGGTATGGCAGTTCAGGTCCACTTTTCAGCCATGTTATTCAGACCCAGGATGGTCACTGTGCAAAGAAAAAAAATGTAAAACCCTCAGCCCTCTGCAGCTTGCCACTTTTTGTGATATGCTACATTTTTTTTCTTCCCGAAAGCCCTCTGGGCCTAGGATCCCTGGATTGACTATAGGTACGAGGGTGCCCCACTCTAGGGCGATTGAAGATGAGTCAGAGTTGCCATGACCTTAGTTCAAGCCCTGTGTTGGCAAAATAAAGAATACATAAAAACATTAATTAATTATTTATCTATATTAAATAAGAAATAAAGTCCTTGTTTTGAATTTCTACCAGTTTTCTTTCCTAACCTGGGATTTGAACTTAGGGTCCTGGTAAATATGTAGCAATGTGAGGGAAAGTGAAGATTTGCCACTACGTGAGTTCAAACCTAGTGGAAATCCAAAAATAAAAATTAAGTCACTGAGCTCGGCAGAGGGAGTACTTGTAGAGACGGGAGGGAAGGAATGGTAGGGGGAAAACAAAGGAGGATGCAACAATGCTCAATAGGAAATGTACTCATTACCGTGCTCATTTAAATGTAACCCCTCTGTGCAACATTTTTACAATAAAAAATGAAAAAAAGTAGGGCTCAGACAAGCATTTTGGGGGTAAGAGCAAGGTGCCTGAATCGATGTCCAAAATTCTACACTGCGTTTTAAAAAAATGTTCAGTATGTAACTGAATAAACATAACTGCTTTCATTAAAAAAAAATTAAGTCACTGTCTTGTAACTGGGGCCAGTATTTCCATCATTGCTGGTATTTGACCACACCATCCAGGTAACTATTTTGCACCATGGGTGAAGGCAATGCTCACTGTCTTTGAAGAAAAAAAATTCAGGCTAGAGTTCCCAGCGTCTGAATGAAGGCCCTGCAATGGAAAAACTATTTCTACATATGTGTAATATATAATATATATTTACATATGTATGTTTATTACATATTATAATTTTTATTATTGATTTTGTATTTTATTTTTTACTTTTCATTTACTTATTGTTTATTTTATTTAGTATTAGAACATAATATTTAGTACATGTTGTATATCTATTATAAATTTATACACAATAATTTAAGACCTTGACTGGTTTTTCATTAATATTTTATTAAGTGTTAAAACATGATACATAATTAAATGGAAGCATTTGTCACAGTCTTCACATGTTTAGAGTCTCTTCCAAGTATGAACTTTGTCTTCTTTTTCTTTAGAACCTTCCTATAGGAAATTTTTAGATGATTTATACTCAGAAGCCTTTTCTTGGGGATAGTCAAGTTGAGGAATAAATTTGTAAGGGTGGGGCTAGAAATGTGGCTTAGTTGTAGAGAGCTGGCTCAGCATGCATGAATGGTAAGGTTTGAATCCTCAGTGCCACATACTCAGAA
The DNA here is from genome assembly GCF_024711535.1 of Dipodomys merriami. Lineage (NCBI taxonomy): Eukaryota > Metazoa > Chordata > Mammalia > Rodentia > Heteromyidae > Dipodomys > Dipodomys merriami. The sequence continues at coordinate 91,617 of NW_027202674.1, forward strand.
AAACCCGCAAGCTGTGGAGTGGCTCAAGTGGTATAGCGCTAGGCTTGAGAAAAAGGAGCTCAGAGACAGTACCCAGGCCCTTAGTTCAAGCCCCAGGTCTGGCAAAAACAAGAGGCCAGATGCCTGTAGCTCACAACAGGAACCTTAGCTTCTCAAGAGGCTGAGATCTGAAGACCACAGTTCAAAGACTGCTTAGGCATGGCAAACCTGTTAGACTCTTATCTCCAATGAACCACAAAAAGACCACATGTGGTGCTGTGAGTCAAGTGGTAGAGTGTTTGCCTTGAGCTGATGGGCTCAAGGACAGTGCTCAGGCTTGAGTTTGAGACACAAAACTGGAAAAAAAAGTGAGGGTTAAGCAAAGTACTTATCCTTTTTGTTAATTAGAACATTCTTTGGAAAAATGATTGTGCACGTGTACCAGAATTGGAGTTAGAGCTCAAGGTTCAAGTGTAGCCCATCCATATGCACAGCCTCTCAGACTCTAGCATTATAACCTTGTGTTCTATGGTTCTGAGAGGTCCAATGTAGAAAGGCCTAATATGCTGCCCAAGCCCTTTGTGATAAGCAGTTGACTTGTAATGCAAAAGTTATTACAGTTCTGAACCTAGGAGAGCACCAGTAGCTCATGCCCATCACCCTAGCTCAGGAGCCTGAAGTCTGAGGATCACAGCATGAAGCCATCCAGGGTTGGAAAGTCTATGACACTCTGACTTCTACTACTGAAAGGTCAGATGTTCAAGAGCTTCCTGTGTCTCCCTTGGTAATGAGAATTTGCTTGCACTCTAAATTTTCTTAGAGTTCTTGAGTTATAAATGCAGGAAATAAACATCATTGACCAATCCTGGGTTCAAATGAAGTTCTCAGCTTCCAAGCCCTAGTCTTGTTAGCAGGAAGAACACCAGTGTAACAACATTTGAAGGCAGAAAACAGTTTCAAAAGCCAGACTAGGCAAAGAGACCTAGGCCTACAGGATTAGGAGGCAGAATGTACACACTCAACAGGGAAGTGAGCTGCAAAACCACTTCATTCCAGACGCGGCCAGCAATGAGGGGAAAACTGAAATATTTGTCAGAGTTACACCAGGGTGAGGCTTTTATCAGCCTTTTCAAACAACAACTAATTAAACTTCCTCCCTCAGGTGACGGGAATCTCAGGCTATCTTTAGGTTAACAATAGAGAGCCTTGCTCTTTGGTCTTAGGGAGTGGGTTTTTGACTCTCCATCTGTCAGATTTGAAGGCCCTTCTTCTACCTCTGCCAGTCCATTCTCCTTCCTTCATTCTCCACATCATTAATGCAAATCCCCAGTCCAAGGAGAGGCAGGGCCCTCTCTCTTCTGGCTCCAAGCACCTGAGTTAGAACCTGGCTCTGCCCTGTTGACTCTGGGGCCCTCGGCTGCCTGAGAAGTGGGAGACAGTCTTCCTGCTCTGTGGTTATGTGAAGACCATGTTGGTGTCCTGGCACTCTGCAGAAGACCTCATGACTGGGGAGTGTTCCCTTCTTTCCTCCTGACATCCAAGACCAATTCTGGCTTTTTCTTGAATGTGCTACTGAGGAATCAAACCCAGGGCTTCTTGCATACTAGACAAGCACTCTCTCATTAATCCACATTCCCATCCCCCTCGTCTTTTACTTAATGGTAGTTTTTACATAAGTATGCTACCATTTTATGCCCCCAATTTTAATTTTCTGAATACTTGTTACTTCTAAGAAACCTGATCTTCTCTTCCCTAGCCTGGTTTGTGACTGTCCCTGCATTGGCCTCATAATAAAATGTAAATAAAGGCTGCTGAGGGTGACCTGCTTTAGGCAGATGGCTGCACAGATTGTTGTGTATGTCTGTTTGTTGACACTCCTGGACCTTGAACTCAAGATCTGGGCACAGTCCGTGAGCTGCTTTACTTAAGGCTAGCCCTCTAACACTGGAGTCATATGGCTATACTTCTGTCTTTGTTAGCCCTGAAGTTGGACAGGCTCTCAAGGACTTTTCTGCCTTGAGTGACTTTGACCATGATCTTCCTATCACAACCTTGTAAGTATCAAGGAGGACTTCTGAGAGCCACTGGTGCCTGCCTAATCATTGGTCTTGATGATGTTCTTGAACAGCCCAGTGAGTTCTCTATCCTCGGGTTGAAGTGCTGGGAGCTGGAGCCCACAGTTTGAATCCTGGTCCTGCCACCTCCAAATGGCAAGAGATCCTAAGAAACTCATTCCTATCCATATGAATCCAATGGAATGTGATGTATGTCATGATTGAATGGGAAGTTCATAAATGATTCTCGGATAAAATTGGAAACAATTAGATTATAATACCCTGATCAATTTTAATTAGTACTTTATGATACTTTTAAACAATCACATTTATTAAATGGAGGCATAATGAAACACCTCAGAATTGGGTGTCACATAGTATAGAGGTGCCATTTTTTCTACCAGGACTTTCTTTAGTTAATTGTTATATCCCATTTTCTGAATGTAATTTGGTATATGAAACTAGGATATATTATAAATCAATTATTCAAACAGTTTTTTATCATAAATGTTTATAGCGAAATATAGAGATAAATCCAAATTATATATATTTGAAGACAGTGCTTGGTTAGTACTCTTCTCATATTCCCCATTTCCTTCATGAGAATAATACACATTGTAAGGTAATGATTAGACTGTTTTGGTGAAATAGGTTGACTTTAAACCAATGAGATACTCTATGCTGCATTTTGTTTACTTTATATCCAGAAAATCTAAATTCTTACTTTATCATTTTCCTTAGGCTTTATACTCAGATTTAATCTCTGATGGGTGACAAATAAAGATATAAACATTTTTTAGCAGTGGCTAAATTTAGGCTGTGGAATCTAGGTACAATGTAACTCATGCAGATTGTCCTCATAAGTCATGAGACCCTGGTATCAAAATGTTAATCAATGCTTACTGGTGTCGTGCTTATGAGATTTTGTGTATTATAAACAGTGGTTATTAGAATGTTTTTGGAATCAACATCATTTCATGGGTTAGGAACTGAAGAGAGACATTATACTCAGAACAAAATTTAAGGAGGCATCCAAAATTAGTTACCAAGATATACATCATGTAACACAATGTTTTAAAAATGCAAAGTAAAGGAAATAATTTATGAAAAACATCAACATTTACAATAAATACAGAATCACTATGACTGATTTTTCTTTTACCCCAGCTGTAATACGGCTTACATAATGACTTTTCTGGTGATATGTTTAATTACGTCTTGATATTTAGTTGGAGAAGTTATGTTCTTTCATTTATTCATTTGTCAGATCAAAGAGGAAATGAATTCCATGCCAGAGTCAACATCCATAATAATGTTACAGATGTATCCTGCTACTTTGCCAAAATTTCACATCAGCTTGAGTAACTGGGGTCTTTTTTTGGATCTAAATAAATAAGTATGCAATTTTGTCAGTACTAGAAAGATTTTCACTAACATTTGTTAAGCTATTATTTTCCAGAAAATACTTCTCTCTTTTCATGAGATTTTTAATTTCATTTATATCATATGTTGATATTCTCCTTTAGATTACCCACATTCAGTCTTTTACAAAGTGTAATTTGGAGTAGTTTAAAGCTATATACACTCATGTACACTGCTCTTTTTTTTGTTTACTTTTTTTGTTTGCTTTTATTATTTGCATTTTTTTCTTGTTAAAACAGTAGGAATTCGTTCTCAATTTGCATAATATTGGCCTTATTCATTGCTTTTCTGAATTTGTTAAGTATGTCATGATTTTGTTATTTTATTCTTTTAAATATGTGCAGATCTCACTCCACATAAAGTCACATTCGTTTTAAACAATTTGATCCATTCAAGGGATTTGCTATATTAGGTTCATCTAGATGAATTTAATTACAAATCAGTGCAACCATATTTCTGAGACACAGTTACCTTTATGGCTCTACTCCAAGTTAACATGTATTTCAGGATTTTGTGCTTAAAAAAACTGGGCACAACATGTTTTTGTTCCTGGGGGACTTCTACTTTGTTGATTGTTTTTCCAGTTGTGGTGACTTCAATATATGTGTGCATTTTATTTCAATTGTTTTGTGTCAATATTATAGTTCATATAACAGAAATTACAAAAATAGTCAGTGATTTAGAATTATTCCAAATAGATTCTAAGCGAGACACTTGAAATTTTGTGACAACTGGGAATGGGCAGATCTTCATAGTGGAGGGGATAGCAGAATAACAGACATTGTTTGACATGATTTTAATTCTTCCTCCTCTTGCCTCACTATTTCCAATGGTATTACTTCAAAGTATTTAGTGGAAAGAAAATATTTTTGTCTGTATGAACTCAGAATTTTTTTATTCAATTTGGACACATTGTACATTTCTATTTCATTTTAACTCAAAAATCTTCTTTCCTTCATTTAAATTAACAGTTGTGATTTTATAGTGCTAAAGTAACATCTACTAATTTATACGAAATGGTCCAAACTATATTCACTTCACACTATATGTAATATATAGTGTAATAATAATAATGACTAATATAGTATGTAATAATTGCCTTTGGGAAAAGTCAATTACAGTGGGTTTTTGTGAGATACTGAATAATAGTAAAACATATTTGATTCTATTAAAAAACTCCTAGTTACATCTAAAAATTACTCATAGTTATAAATTAATGCTGAAAAATAACATTGTTTATTAGAAAAATCCTGAAGTTTCAATAAGCTTGTTTTTTTAAACTTGTCTTGAATCTGGGCTTTGGAGGCTCATGCCTGAAATCCTAGCTACCCAAAAGTCTGAGATCTGAGGATAGTGGTTCAAAGCCAGCGTGGGCAGAAAAGTCTGTGAGACTCTTATCGCAAATATATCTCTTAAAAACTAGAAACGGCACTGTTGCTCAAGTGGTACAGTGTTATCCTTGAGCTGAAGGGCTCAGGGACAGTGCCCAGGCACAGTGTTCAAGCCCCCGACAGGCAAAAAAATATTGGCATGGATTTTTACTTTATTATTTCATGATTTTTAATGTGAAAATATATACAGAGGGTGTACAATACATGAACAAACTAATGAGTACATTTCTTATCAAGCATTGTTGCCTCCTCCCTTGTTTCCCCTTCCCATCCCTTCCCATCTCCCTTTCTGCCCCCCCCCTCCCGCCACCTGGGCCAAAGTTGTAAAGTTCGATTTTCGACATAATGTCTTATACATGTCATTGTTGCAATGGGTTCACATGTATCCCAATTTGTTTTTTCCTTCCCCTCCCCAAATTATACCAATATCAAATACAGTGAATATAGAGGTTATATCATGGGAGAGGGACATAAAAAGCAACAAAGAAATCATCTTGTAAATATGCTAGAAAAAACAGCAAGAAAGAAAAACCATTTGAGTCCTTGTCTTGGTGTTCATTTCACCTAACATCAACTTGTCTGAGAGTTTGTGTTTATCACCGACATATACTAGTTATTGCAAATAAGGGAAACCATGGAACCTATGTTTCTTTGGGTCTGGATTACTTCACTTAATATAATATTTTCCAAGGGTTTCCATTTCCTAACAAATGGGGCAATGCCATTTTTTCTGATGGAGGCATAGAATTCCATTGTATATATATACCACATTTTTTATTATTGTAAAATACCGTACAGAGGAGTTACAATTACATGGGCAAGGTAACGAGCACATTTCTTATCAAGCATTGTTGCCACATTTTTATCAATCCATTCATCTACTAAGGAGCATCTGTGTTGGTTCCATATCTTGGGTATGGTAAATAATACTGCAATAAACATAGTGGTGCTGCTAGCTTTAGTATGGGCTTGTTTGTGATCATTTGGTAAATGCCCAAATGTGGGATTGCTGTGTCATAGGGGAGCTCTATATGTAGTCTTTTGAGGAACCTCCATACTACTTTCCAAAGTGGTTGAACAAGATTACAGTCCCACCGACATCCTGTCCAGCTTCTGTTGTTATTACAGTTCTTCATTATAGCATTCTAACTGGGGTAAGGTGGTATCTCAATATAGTTTAGATTTGCATTTCTTTTATGGCTAGGGAGGTCGAGCATTTCTTCATGTATCTATTGGCTATCCTTCTTTCCTCTTCAGAAAAGTTTCTCTTTAGTCTTTAGCCTACTTATTTATTGGGCAGTTGTTTCTTTGAGGATTTGTTGTTGGGGGATTTAATTTTTTGAGTTACAAGTATATTTTAGATATGAGACCCTTGTCCGTTGTATGGCTAGTGAAGATCTTGTCCCAATCCATGGGCTTTCTATTGATTTTGCTAACTCTGTCCGTTGCCATGCAGAAGCTCTGTAATTTCATGCAATTCCATTTGTCCAATGTTTCTTTGAGCTGTTGTGCTTCTGGGTCTCTATTAAGAAAATTTCAGCCTGTGCCAATGACACATAGATTATCTCCTAGTTTGTCCTGCAATGTTTTCAGAGTGTCTGCTTTGACTCTGAGGTCTTTCATTCATTTGGAGTTGATTCTTGTGCAGGGTGATACATATGGATCTAGCTTTAGTTTTCTAAAAGTGATTAGTCAATTTTGTCAGCACCATTTACAGACGAGGCTCTTTCTTCCATTCTATTTTTTAGCTCCCTTATGGAAGACTAGGTGTCTATAGGTCTGTGGCTTCATTTCTGGGTTTTCAATTCTATTCCACTGGTCCTGAGGTCTGTTCTTGTGCCAGTACTAAGCTGTTTTTATTACAATGGCTTTGTAGTAGAGTTTGAAATTTGGTATCGTTATTCCTCCACCACTTTTCTTTCTGTTAATGATCTTTTACGCTATTCAGAGTCTTTTATTGTTCCATATGAATTTTTGGATTGCCTATTCTATTTTCTTGAGGAACGAGTTTGTAATATTGATAAACATCACATAAATTTGTAGATAGCCTAGGGAAATATTGCCATTTTCACCATGTTGATTCTGCCAATCCAGGAGCATGGGAGGTTTTTCCACTTTCTAAGTTCCGTTTTTATTTCCTTTTTCAGGTTTTTAAAGTTTGCATCAGAAAGATCCTCTCATAAAATACCTAGGTATTTTATTTTTTATTGGTTGTTATGAATGGAGTTGCTTTCTTGATTTCAGCCATGCTTTTCTCATTGTTGGCATACAGAAAAGCCATTGATTTTTGATAGTTAATTTTCCCCTGCTACTTTGCCAACGTTTTGAATCAGCATGAATAATTTCGGAGTGGAGTCGGTGGAATTATTTAAATACAACATCATGTCATCTGAATATAGGGAGGGTTTTACATCATCTTTCCCTATTTGGAGCCCTTTTATGTTTGCATCTTGTCTTTTGCTGTAGCTAGGCATTCTATTACTAAATTGAAGAGAAGTGGAGAGAGTGGACATCCTTGTCTTGTTCCTGAGTTCAGAGGAAATGGCTTTAGTTTTTCAGCATTAACTATATTGCTGGCTGTAGGTTTGTCATATACAGCCTTTATTGTATTGAGGAATGTTGACTGGATTCATAGTTTTTACAGAGCTTTCATCACAAAGGGATGTAGGATTTTGTCAGTGCTTTTTCTGCATCTATTGAGATAACCATGTGGTTCTTATCCTTGCTCTTGTTGATGTGATGAATTTTATTAATTGATTTGCATATATTGAACCAGCTTTGCATCCCTGAAATGAATGCTGTTTGATCGTTGTGTATGATTTTTTGGATGAATTGTTGACATCGATTGGCCCAAATTTTGTTGAGGAGTTTTGCATAATTGTTCCTCAAAGAAATGGGTCTACAGTTTTCTTTCTTTGATGAGTCCCTATCTGGTTTTGGGATAAGGGTTCTGATGGAACCATAGAATGAATTCTGTAATGAACTTTCTCTTTCAATTTCATTGAAGAGTTGGAGGAGTATTGGTGTGAGCTCTACTTTGAAGGCCTAATAGATTTCCGCTGTGAATCCATCTGGTCCTAGGATTTTCTTAGATGTGAGGACTCATTGCTGCTTCTATTTCTATGCTTGATATGGGCATGTTAAGTTGATTTAACTCATCTTTTTTGTTTCAGAATGTTAAGATTTGCTAGGAAAAGGTGCATTTCTGCCAGGTTCTCAAAGTGATTTGCATAATGGTTTGAAAAGTATTCCCTTATCATTTTTTGAATCTTGGTTGTTTTTGTGATGATGTTTCCATTTGCATCTCTGAGTCGATTTTTTTTTTTTAATTTGGGTGAGTTTTTTTCTTTTTCTGATAAGGTTTGCTTAAGGGTCTGTCAATTTTGTTAATTTTTTCGAAGTAACAACTCTCTGTTTTGTTGATTCTTTCTCTGATGTTTTTGGTTTCTAATTCATTTAATTCTTCTTTCCATCTACTGGATTGGGGTTTATCTTGCTGCTCTTTTTCAAGGAGGTTTGGATGTCTTATTGAATTGTTGGTTTCAGATCTCTCCAATTTGTTCTTGTAGGACTGCAAAGCTATTAACTTGCCTGTGAGTACTGCATTTGCTGTGTCCCAGAGGAGCTGGTAATTTGTGTGTTCATTATTTTTAATATCATGAACATTTGCATTTCCTTTCTAATCTCTTCCATGACTCATTGGTGATTCAACAGTGTGTTGTTCAGCCTCCATGTAGTACAGGACTTTCTTTGTTGGCTTTTGGTGTTGAGTTCTAATTTTATTCCCTTGGATGCTGTTTCTTGGCTTTTACTGTGGTCTTGTTGGTTTCCTATGTGTAGGACACTTTTGTCTTTTTTATGGCTAGTTTGGTGGAGATCTATAGTTTCAATTTTTCTTTGCTATGGCAGGTTTTTATTTGACCTCCAGTTATGAAGGAGAGTTTAGCTGCGTACAGTATTCTTGGTTGATAGTTGTTTGTCTTTAGCGCATGGCATACACCATTCCAGGCTCTTCTTGCTTTAATCGGCTCTGCTGAGAAATCTGGGATGATTCTAATTGGTTTCTGTTTATAGGTGATTGTTCTTTTCTCCTTGAGATCTTTAAGGCTCCATTCCTTGGTCTGAATTGATCCTGTGAAGGTTATAATGTGACAGTGGGATGTCTTGTTTTGATCTGGTCTATTTGAGGTTCCATAAGCTTCTTGTATCTGAATAGGCCTATCAGTTTGCATTTTTGGGAAGTTCTCTGCTAGAATTCTGTTAAATAAATTTTCTAGAACATTAACTTGTGTCTCTAGGTGCTCCTCTACACCCTTTATCCTAAGATTAGGCTTTCTGATGGTGTCTTCCAAATGTTGAATAGATCTATCATATTTTTTGTACTTGATTTGGATGGTTGTATGTTCTTTCTCTATAATATCTAGGCTGTCTTCAATCCCCGAGATTCAATCTTCTGCATGGTCTAACCTACTGTCAAGACTTTCTACTTTGTTTTTTATTTCTTTTCCTTCTAATTGGTCGGCTTTGATGGCTTCAAATTCTTTGTTGGAGCTTTGTTTTAGATCTTGTATGAACTTCTTTACTTCCTTAATTTGGTGATCAGTTTCTCAAATCACATAATTGATTGGTTATGGTTTCCCTGAACACCCATTCTTTCTGTCTTGCTCCTTTCAGCATTCCATTTGTGATCTCCCTCACTTCTTTCAGCTGTCTGTTTATGGATTCCATGAATGCCTCTATTGATCTTTGTCTATTCTCATCCTGCTCTCATAATTCCTGTATTACTCTTTGATTAGTTTAGTCAAGTTCACGCAATTCTAGTAATTCTCTATGGCTGTGCTCAGCCTGCTCATGCATCTCCTGTATTTCTCTTTGACTCTTCTCAACCTGCTTATGCAATTCCTGCATTAATCTTTAAGTAGCTTCCTATTGCTTAAAAGATTCCTGTATGAATTTTGATTGCCTCCTCTCGCTCCCTTTCGTGCTCACACTGAGTCCTTTGCAAGTTTTCAATCATTTCATTCACCATGTTTACCAGTATCGTTTGTACAGGTTTTTATGGAACTCCTCTGGATTATTCATTAACAATTCTGTCACCTGCTTAACAGAGTGGGAGTTGAGATACCTGTACTTGCCATTTTTATTGTGCTTTTCGGCTTGTTCTGCCCATTTGGTATGAAAGTAACACCAATTGTGTGCTAGAACACTATTTTAAGGCAAGCATTAACCAGAGTCCTGTGGTTGCACAATCAAAATGGCTGCAGATACAATCTAATTCAAAACATACAATCTATTGAACATAAAACAACTATGTATTAAGGGGCTACAAACAGCAAAAAAGGATTTGACAATCCAGAAATTATTAGCTTTAGAGAGAAATGTGGGGACAAATAGGACTAGAGGGATGTGCAGGGGTAAAAGGAGAGTAAATTCAACCAATTCCTAATCTCAGAGAGGGAAAAGGATTAGACAGAATGACAGTAGAGAAATAAAAAAAAGAAAATTGGAAAAACAAAAATTAAATTTAAGAAGTGAAACACTTAAAAATTACGTACTTTTAAAGAAATGATATTGAGAGAAGAAAAGGATAGGATGAGAGGAGAGGAGGGATAGAAAGGAAACATTAAAGCAAAAAAATAAGAAAAAATTAAAATTAGTTACTTGATAATTATGTAGGCATAAAGAGATGATACTGCTCTTAAAGAAGTTAAGCCTAAGAGGTTGGGAATTGAGTAATAAATTTCTGGATTAAGTATGTACACAATGGTGGATAAGATCTAATAATTGACTACAGGTATATATAAGGATGAGCAGAACAGCAATTAAGTAATGTAAAAAAATAAAGAGAGAAAAAAATGAAAACAGTAAAAAGGCCCAAAAGGTCAAAAGAGATTAAACACACCCACATATACATACACACACACACACACACACACACACACACACACACACACACACACACACACACACACACAAAAATAAAAATTATGAGAAAAAAGTTTAACAGAAAATATTTTTTAAAAATAAAAATTTAAGAAAAGTTTCAAAGAAGAGTTCCTTAATTTTTTTGGTGGGGGCTGAATGGGAAGACCCTGTATCTCCTCTGTGTCCATAACAAGTCTCTTGGTGGAGTCTTGGGTCTGCTTGTGGTGTTTGGTTTTCCTATGGCTTGATTGGTTTCTTAAGTCAGTTTGGACCGGCAGAAACTGCTTTGTGTTAGGCATGTCTTTTGATCCTCCTCCCAGGCTAGTTCCGTGGGAGGGAGATCTGCTTGGAGTATCACAAAAGAGGGAGATGGCTGTTTCCTCTAGTTTGGAGATGTTGTAATGAGGCTAGGTTCTGTTTAGGGATGAGGTCTTTCAGCAAACAGTAGCTTTTCCCTGAGGGGTTAAATCCTGAGACACCCACAGAGCCCAGCTTGGAGCTTTTCTCGGGGTTTATGTTTACTGAATTTCAATTGTTTGTCTAGGCTGTTGTAGGGAGGGGCAGTCTCTGGCTGTGTTTACCTGGTGAAGAAAGTCACTTCTCTGTGGGCAGAGTTTTTCCTGCCTGGGTGGGATGACTTTCTCCGGGGAATGGACATCATAACTGACATCATAAACCTATTGTGAGGTAAGTATGGGAAGGGATAGGAAGAGGAAACAAAGGAGGAGGCTATAATGCTTGATAAGAAATGTACACATTATCTTGCCCATGTAATGGTAAACCCTCTCTACAGTATTTTCACAATAAAAAAAAACCTATTGTGACTTATTATAACATCGTAAACCTACTGTGACCTCATCACCATTATGTCATCACCAACTAAGTATAACATGAAAATATTATTATCACTCAATATTGTGACATCATATTGCCATTGTGATATCATTGTTCCATTGGGTTTTTCAAACCTATTTTGACCTCATAACATTTTACAAAAATCGTGGCCTTTGAGACTATTAACTTCTGAACTTGTACACTTATAATGCATGAAACACAAGGCAATCCAATGAGGCACATTGAAGATAATTTTATTTAGACTAGAAATGAGCCTGCATTTACCTTGTCCTGTGCTGTACACTCAGTGACAGCCCAGCCCTAACCACCAAACCTCAGACGTCCAATAATCATAGTTAATTGGTTTGCAAAACACCAACCCCCCAAATTACCATCTCCACTCTCCAAACTTCAATAGGTAAGGCTTTTTCCTTTTCCCTTATTCCTTCCTTCTTTATAGACCTTTCCTTCATTTCCCTTTTTTCCTTCCATCACTTCTTTCTTCTCTTTAGGCCTCTCCACTACACTTCTCTGGCCTGGTGGCCAATTGGCTTCCTTCCCCTCCTGCTCGCCCTCAAATTCCTTTTCTCCCTGGTCTTTCCCCTCCTTCTGTCTCACCACTTCCTTCGTTGATGTCTTCCCTTGATTTTCTTCAATTCCATTGCTCTGACCATGCAGCCTATATATAGGTTAAACCCCTCTATCACTCCAGTGGGTTTCCTACCTAACAGTTTTCAACCATCACTTCACAAACTGCCTGTCCCCCAATCAATTCTTCACAGCTCATCATGTGAGGATGACATCCTACCCCCTCTAGTAGCATGCCCTGCTCACTTGTGTGGCATGCCCCATGCACTCCAGTGGGCCAGGTGATGGGGCAACATTGATTAGTGGGCCCTGCTCATTATTAAGACAATGCTGCTTTATGTATCCACCACTGTTTTTCATGTCCAATCAAATCCTTGATTCCTTCTTACCAAATCCTAAGTGTCGTTGGTGGGATGGTTTGTCCCAGTTGGTATTCAAGGAGGTTTGAACTTAATTCCTGGGCACTGTCCCTGAGCACTTCTGCTCAAGTCTAGCACTCTACCACTTTGAGTTATAAAAACTCTTGCAGTGTTTTCTGGTTGGAGATAAGAAGCTCGAGACAAGCTTCCAGCCTGGCTCTTTGCAGGTAAGTTGGGAGATGGAGTCTTAGGGATTTTTCAGCCTGGGTTGGATTTGAATTGCAACCTTTGTCACGAAAACCCTTTGTTATTTCCAATTAAAGAAACAAAGAGATCAAATAGAATAAGTAGAGCTTACCTGGTCCTTATCAAGAATTGACAAAATATTCTGCAATGACAAAACTTGTTAGATGGGAGAATCTTAAGACAGATATGCCCAATATTTTAGAATCACGTAGTCAGTACTAGCCTAAACAACACAAAACAAAAAAGACAAAACTCAAATCCTAAAATTTTAGACAATGTTTAGACATCTTTGCTAACAAAGCACATCAGATGGTTGGGGCTCAGTTACCAGAGTCTGTAAAAAGAGCAACTTGTTAGCAAGGCACATTTGAATAGATGGATGAAGGAGAAGAAAGCTTGGTGGACGGGTAAAGATTGGAGGGGGCCAAATCCTTCACCCACTATTTGGCCAAGATGGCGAACTCAAGATGACAAATTTCTAAAAAAAATACAAGGAAAACCTGAACAAAAAAATCAAGCCTAGTTTGGCTAGCCTTTTAGAGGGAAACTAGAATGGGTCCCCTGGACCCAGGCCATTTTGCACGCTTCATGGCACAATACCAATAGTTGTAGAAAAGAAAGGGAGAGATATAGAAAGTTTGACATGATTACCAGAGAGCAAAGAGATTCTGAACAGACTGTTGACCATTTACCATTGCAGAGGCAAAAATTGTCTAAATCTGAGAAAAGCATTAAAAAAATTAGGTGCTCTGGCTATCCAGGAAGCACATGAGGCATTTTAGAGGGGTTTCATGGCTCGGGCATGACTCGTAGCACCCCGTTAAATGTGTAGGAGAGTCAGTCTGGTGAGGGAAGAAGAGCTGACCAGGCAGAAGCAATGTCCCTGCTTCCCCTAGAGCTCTAGAGAGAAATGGCCAAGACCCCATAACCAAGCATTCTCGAGTTCAGAGGTGACCAGCCTTTCTGCTAAAGGCCATAGGAGCTCTCTGGCATGTTGCCACATCTGAACAGGGATTGAGCAACAGAGAGCCATAGAGAGTAGTTTCACTCACCAGAGAAGAGAAGTGGTGTGGACGTGGATGTGAAGGCCAGCAATGGTATTGGTGAAAAGTCTCGCGTGGTGTCTCAATGCAGTTTAGTTCACAGAAAACGGGTGGTTAGAAAATTCTAACATTTCCAACTCAAAAACACCATCTGAGTCACAGCATCAAATGTAATATTAAATAGGTAGGTTTCATTCAGTAGCCTATGAAGAGAATACCACACACTATTAAGGCAGGAAAAGAAGTTTATTTACCGAACTGCTGCCCCCACCATACATAGTGGAGAAGCAGGGCCAAAAGGGAAAGGGGGGATAGCAATTTGTATTTCTGTAGAAATTCATCCATCTCTGCTAGGTTTTCCTTCCTTCGTGAGTAGAATCTGGAATTATTTCCTTATGATTGTCTTGGATATTTGTTGTAATTTTTCCTGTGGTATCTCTGATAATATCGATTTTGGTCTCCTCTCTTATTTTGTTAGTTACTCTTGACAGTGGTCTATCAGAATTATTGACTTTTTTCTTAGAAACAGTTTTTTGTTTTATTAATTTTATTCATAATTTTCTCAATCGCTATCTCATTAATTTCACCTCTTATTTTGGTTATCTCTTTCTGTCTAGCAACTTTAGGTTCAATTTTTTTCTTGTTTCTGTACCAATTTTAGTTGTATCATAAGATTGTTTACTTGGCCTCTGTTTTCTTGATATGTGCACTGAGAGCAATACATTTGCCTCTCAGGACTGCCTTCATTGGGTCCCATACGTTTCTTTGTGATGTTTCTTCATTTTCACTGAATTGTAAGAACTTTTTAATTTCTTCTTTAGCTTTTTTGTGACCCAAGTATTGTTCAACTTAGTGCAGTTTAATTTCCATGTGTTTAAGTTTTTTCTGCTTTATGTCTTGTTATTGAGAACTAGTTTGATTCCACTATGATCAGATAGAATACAGGGTATTATGTCGATCCTCTTGTATTTGCTTAAATTCCTTGTATGAACTAAGAAATGATCTATTGTAGAAAAAGTGAAGGGGTTGGCAAGAGTTAGACCTGCTGGTGTGAATGCCTGTACTTGTAACTACTCAGGAGGCTCAGATCTGTGTATTCAGCTTCAAAGCCAGACCACGCAGGAAAGTTCATGAGGCTATTCTGGGGTTGTTCAGCACCACACCCTGCATCATGTCTGGGGTTGTTCACCACCTTTGCCACCATGGGCTGGGCTGGGCTGGTTATGCAAGCCGGTATGGAGAGGCGATCCACCCTACCACGAGTCAGGTGTTAACCAGTGCTGCTGCCTCAGGCTGGGCTAGATTGCTTATGTGGGCCAGTATAGAGAGGCACAAACAGGCATGGGTCTGGAGTTGTTCACTGCAGCTGTCCCTGCCACAGTTATCACTGCCGACCCAGGCTGGTCTGGGCTATTCCTGTGGGCTAGTGCCAAGAAGCATTGTGCACAGAGTCTGGGTGGTTTGCCACTATTGCCAGCTGCTGCTGCTGTTCCAGGTTAGGCTAGGCTGTTTACACCAGCAGGACAGAGGTGCCACACTGCGAGTCTAGGGTCATTCGCCCCTGCTGACAGCTGCTGCTGCTCCTGACTGGGTTGGGCTTCTTGCACCAGCCAGGCAGATGTGCCATGCCAGGGAGGGTGAGGGGAATCTTCATGCCGATTCTGTCTTCTGAGATTTCCGTTTGTATTCTCTGGGTTGGCACTGGACCTTGGGAGTCTTCTGTGATTCTTGGGATGCTTGGGGGTATGTGGTCCCATGAGGGTCCACAGCCAAGCCACTTAAGCAACCTGGCACAACGTTCCACCACTTAAGCTGCTCAGCGGAGAGCCCCATCACCAAAAAGGGGTGGGGGAAGGGTCTTCCCACTTTACTGTCTGTGTAGGTTTTTCCCTTTTCTTTTTTCACTTTCTGTATCTCTCTGAGTAATCGCCTTTTTTTGTGGGTCACTTGCAGAAACGGAGCATTGAAATCCAAACTCTGTATTTCGTTGGGGAGATCTGTGGTGTTTTCCTGCTGTTCCATTGCCATCTTTGCCCCTCCCCTTCAGGTGGAGTTTTTCTTAGGTGGCTGGTGGGCCTTGGTTACCAAAGGATAGGTCCATAAAAGAATATGTTGTAAAGCCTGCAGATTGTAGTTAGACGTTTCTGTTAATATAGACTTCCCAAATTTAGGAACCAAAGGGGGTGGTCCAACCTAAAGTATTTCAAAGGGATTAAATCCTTTAACACAAGTGCTACATCTTGCTCAAAGATAAGCAAAGTGGAGGAGGCTCACCTAGCCATGGACAGTCTCTGTATTTAATTTAGTTAGTTTCCTTTGAGGGCATAGTCATTCTTTCTAATGCCTTGAACTCTGAGTTCTATAAATCGATTGTAACTTCCAATTTATTCCTAGAGTGTTAGTTAATAATTGAGAACTTGGACCATGAATGCATGGCCATCTTTGGACCCCACAGCTAAGGGTAAGCCAAATCAAGGAATTATTACATGCCTCAGCTCAGCCTGAAAAAGTGCCCACTATTACTAATAAATACCAATACCCATACTTTCCCGGCTTCACCTCTGTGAAGTCCACTTTCGCAAATTCACCATCTGAGGTTCCTTACATATGAATTCTTTCCATAGGTTCCAGCTTTTCAGCATTTACTTGTTGGAAATTGCCTACACACCTTACTAAGTGTTGTCACGCTAAGGCCCCACTGGTTTTCAGAACAGTTTTAGGTAGTGGCCTCGGGCAATTTACCAGGGTGCAAATATCTACACGTAAACTGACAGAAAGCTTGAGCTTGTATCCTTTTTTCATAAGGTCAGTGTCAATATTTGCACACTTATTACAACTGATTTTGCTTCTTCCTGTAATTTTAATGACTAGTAGCTGTAAAGATTCCACTGTTTTAGAGTGATCTCTCAAGCCACCTGATCAGCTCAGATGTTTCCCTGTATCTTAAGGTCTCTAGTTTCTTTAACTCCTCTACAATACTCTGAACCTTGGAGACTTCTTCCCCTTTATTCTCCTCCTTTTCTCTCAAACTTGCTTTCAAAATCCCACTCTCCTTCTCAATGGGCTCCTTAAACTGTAACTGTTTTAGCAGGGTCACAGGAGAGTTCCTTTGACTGGACAACTGCTACTCCTTCTCACAACACCTTTGCTTGCTCTTCAGCTCCTCACTTAAGTTCACAAAGGTGCTATTGCAAGGTATTTTTTTGCCACAACCACCTGTTTCATTGGGACATGATGCTTCTGCATTACATTTATGCAGAAGATCTCAGCAGTCTTTCAGGGCTTTTACTCTACTAGTTTCTCTTTCTAGTTTTCCACTTCAGTGTATTTTGTGACAGATATTTCAAATGTTTTTAGCCCTTCTATTTTTCTTCCTAATGTCCTTTCCCTTTCCCTAGCATTCTATCAGAGCATGTAGCCCTTTAACTCTTTCTAAAGAGTAATAATCTCTTTCTTGAGCCTGATATTTTCCTGTTCACTTTTCTTGGCCTCATCTATGACAGCACTACCCCATCTTCTCTGCTAACTACTCTGTCCTTCGCTCTCTATTGCTTTGAATTTCTGGTGACAATTTTCAAAGCTTATAATCGACATGTACTTCAGCCAAATACATTCTGACATCAGGTCCAGCTCATTTTTCACGTCCACATTTCTTAATGCATCATCAGGATCTCTGCTTGACCTCACTTGTGGTTAGCAAGGATGGCAATATTTCTGTCTTGTGCTTCTGTCGGTCTATAGTCCCCTAATTTGCCTCATAATCATCCAGGCTAATGTCCTTGAATTTCATTTGATTCTGAGTATTTTCTAGGTTCCTTTTGAGGATTTTCTTCTTTTTTTATCTTCTTCTCATATTTATTTATTTATTTATTTATTTATTTATTTATTTATTTATTTATTTATTTATTGTGAACATACTGTACAGATGGGTTACAATAACATGGGCAAGATAATGAGTACATTTCTTATCAAGCACTGCAGCCTCCTCCTTGGTTTACTCTTCACATCCCTTCCCAGCCTCACCTCGCCACTCACAATAACCCCCACACCAAAGTGGTAAAGTTCGTTTTTGACATGATAACTTTTACTTTTCATAGTTGCATCAGGTCCATCTGTATCCTTAAACGACTTGTTTGTCCCCATCTCCTCCACAAATTATTCCGACATCAAATACAGTGAAAGCAGGGGATATACAGTGGGGGACGGACATACAAAGCTACAAAGAAACAATCTTATAAATGAGTTAGAAACAAATGCATGAAAGAAAAAAAAAACATTTAAATGCATATCTAAGGGTTCATTTTCCTAACATCACATTATCTGACCTTTCCTGCGTGACTCATACATATACTAGATATTGCAAAAAAGGGAAATCATGGGACCTATGTTTCTTTGCGCTTGGCTGACTTCACTTAATATAATTTTTTCCAAGTTTTTCCATTTCCTAACAAATGGGGCAATGTCATTCTTTCTGATGGAGGCATAGAATTCCATTGTGTATATATACCACATTTTCTTGATCCATTCATCTACTGAGGGGCATCTGGGTTGGTTCAATATCTCAGCTATGGTAAATAATGCTGCAATAAACATAATTGTGCTGGTAGCTTTAGTGTGGTTTTGTTTGTAAACATTTGGGTAAATGCCCAAAAATGGGATTGCTGGGTCATAGGAGAGCTCTATGTGAAGTCTTTTCTGGAACCTCCATACTGCTTTCAAAAGTGGTTGAACAAGTTTACATTCTCAGCAACAATGAAGTAAGGTTCCCTTCTTTCCACATCCCCTCCAGCATCTGTTGTTATTAGAGTTCTTGATTCTAGCCATTCTAACTGGGGCGAGGTGGTATCTCAATGTTGTTTTGATTTGCATTTCTTTTATGGCTAGGGAGGTTGAGCATATCTTCATGTGTCTATTGGCGATCCTTCTTTCTTCTTCAGAGAAGTTTCTCTTCAAGTCTTTAGCCAACTCATTTATTTGGCAGTTGTTTCTTTGAGGATTTCTTGTTGGGGAATTTAATTTTTGAGTTATAAGTATATTTTAGATATTAGACCCTTGTCTGTTGTATGACTATTGAAGATCTTCTCCCAATAGGTGGGCTATCTATTGATCTTGCTAGCTATGTCCTTTGCCATGCAGAAGCTCTGCAACTTCATTCAATTCCATTTGTCCAACCTTTCTTTGATTTATTGTGTTTCCGGGTCTCTATTCAGAAAATTTTGGCCTGAGCCAAGGAGACCTAGGGTTCTCCTATTCCATCCTGTAATGTTTTCAGAGTGTCTGCTTTGACTCTGAGGTCTTTGATCCATTTGGAGTTGATTCTGGTGCAAGCTGATATATAAGGATCTAGTTTTAGTTTTCTACAAGTAGTTAATCTATTTTGCCAGCACCATTTACTGAAGAGGCTGTCTATCTTCCATTCTATTATTTTAGCTCCCTTATTGAAGATTAGTTGGCTATAGGTCTGTAGGTTCATTTCTGGGTTTTCAATTCTATTCAATTGGTCCAGAAGTCTGTTCTTGTGCCAGTACCAAGCTGTTTTGATTACTATGGCTTTATATTAGAGTTTGAAATTTGGTATTGATATTCCACTACCAGTGTTTTTTCCGTTGAGGAGTGTTGTTTTTATTGGGGTATTTTATTGTTCCATATGAATTTTTGGATTGCCTCTTCTATTTCCTTGAAGAATGAGGTTGGAATTTTGATAGGTATCACATTGAATTTGTAGATAGCCTTGGGAAGTATTGATATTTTCACGATGTTAATCTTTCCAATCCAGGAGCATGGGAGGTTTTGCCATTTTCTAAGTTCTGTTTTGATTTCATTTTTCAAGATTTTAAAGTTTTTATCGTAGAGTTCCTTCATTTTTTGGTTAAGTTAATTCCTAGGTATTTTAGTTTTTGAGGGGCTATTACAAATGGAGTTACTTTCCTTATTTCAACCACACTTTTCTCATTGTTGGCATACAGAAAAGCCATTGATTTTGGACGTTTAGTTTTATACCCTGCTATTTTGCCAAAGTTTTGAATCAGCGTGAGTAATTTGGGGGTGGAGTCTATGGGATTCTTTAAATACAAGATCATGTCATCTGCAAAGAGGGAGAGTTTTATTTCTTCTTTCCCTATTGGGATCCCCTTTATGTTTGGATTTTGTCTTATTGCTGTAGGTAGGCATTCTAATACTAAATTGAAGAGAAGTGGAGAGATTGGACATCCTTGTCTTGTTCCTGAGTTAAGAGGAAATGGCTATAGTTTTTCGCCATGAAGTATAATGCTAGCTGAAGTTTTTCATATTCAGCCCTTATTGTATTGAGGAATGTTCCATGGATTCCTAATTTTTCCAAAACCATCATAAAGGGGTGCTGGATCTTGTCCAATTCTTTTTCTGCATCTATTGAGATCACCATTTGGTTCTTATCCTTGCTCCTGGTGATGTGATGAATAATATTAATTGATTTGCTTATGTTGAACCAGCTTTGCATCCCTGAAATGAATCCCGTTTGATCATGGTGTATGATTTTTTGGACGAATTGTTAAAGTCAATTGACCAAAATTTTGTTGAGAAATTTTGCATCAATGTTCATCAAAGAAATGAGTCTACAGTTCTCTTTCTTTGACGAGTCCCTGCCTGGTTTTTGGATGAGGGTTATGATGGCTTAATAGAATGTGTTTGGTAATGAACTTTCTCTTTCAATTTCATTGAAGATTTGGAGGAATATTGGTGTGAGCTCTGCTTTAAATATCTTGTAGAATTCTGCTTTAAAACCATCTGTTCCTGGACTTTTCTTAGCTGGGAGGTCTCTTATTGCTGTTTCTATTTCAATGCTTGATATGGGCCTGTTAAGGTAGCTTAACTCATCTTTGTTTAGTTTTGGCATGTCAATATTTGCTAGGAAAAGGTCCATTTCTGTCAAGTTCTCAAACTTATTAGCATGAAGTTTTGAGAAGTATTTCTTTATTACGTTCTGACTCTTGGTTTTTTCCGTGGTGATATTTCCATTCTCATCTCTGAGTTTAGTTATTTGGGTGTGTTCTCTTCTTTTTCTGATAAGATTTGCTAAGGGCCTGTCAATTTTGTTAATTTTTTCAAAGAACAATCTCTTTGTTTTGTTGATTCTTTCTATAGATTTTTGGATTCTAATTCATTTAATTTTAATTATTTCTTTCCGTCTACTGGATTGGGGTTTATTTGCTGCTCTTTTTCAAGGAGGTTCAGATGTCTCATTAAATTGTTGGTTTCAGATCTCTCCAATTTGTTAATGTAGGAGCTCAGAGCTATAAAGGTTTCTGTTTGTACTGCCTTTGCTGTGTCCCAGAGGAGCTGGTAATTTGTGTGCTCATTTTTGTTGAATAGAATGAACATTTGAATTTCCTTTCTAATGTCTTCCATGACCCACTCGTGTTTCAGCACTTTGTTTTTCAGCCTCCATGTGTTACCGTACTTTCTTTGGTGGCTTTTGATGTTGAGTTCTAATTTTATTCCCTTGTGGTCAGAGAGAATGCAAGGTATAACTGCAATGTTTCTGCAATTAAACAAGTTTCCTTTGTGGCCTAAAATATGGTCTATTTTAGGAAATGTTCCATGTGCTGCTGAGAAAAACGTGTATTTTGATGCTGCTGGGTGAAATATTCAGTAGATGTCTGTTAAATCTGGTTGATCTATGCAGCTGTTTAGATCTGCTGTTTCTCTGTTGATTTTTTCCGAGTTGATCTATCTAGTGGGGAGAGTGCTCTGTTAAAATCCCTAAAAATTAATGTGTTTGGATCTATGTGGGATTTGAGGGAAAGTAGAGTTTCTTGGATAAATTTGGGTGCTCCATTGTTTGGCGAATTGATATTTAGAATTGTAATATCCTCCTGAAGGACAGATCCCTTAATTAATATTTAGCTACTTTTTTTTAACTCTTCTCACGAATTTTCATTTGAAGTCTATTTTATATGATATTAGGATGCAACTCCTGCCTGTTTATGGGGGCGGTTTGCTTGGTAGATTTTGCTCCAGCCTTTAACATTGAAATTGTGTTTGCTTTTAGGGGCAAGATGTGACTCCTGAAGGCAGCAGATAGAAGGATCTTGTTTTTTAATCCAACTACACAGTCTATGTCCTTTAATTGGAGAGTTAAATCTGTTAATGTTAAGAGATAAGACTGAGAGGTATTTGGGAGTTCCTGCCATGTTATCCACCTTCTTAGGGGTTGTGAAAACTGGGTTCTTCCTAGGGTTCTTGGATTCTCAGTTTGGGTGCAGTTTCTTGGCCTTTATTGTGGTCTTGTTTGTTTGCTATGTGTAGGACATCTTTAAGAATTGTTTGTAGGGCTGGTTTGGTGGAGATGTATTGTTTCAATTTTTCTTTGCTATGAAAAGTTTTTATTTAGCCTTCAGTTATGAAGGAGAGTTTAGCTGGGTACACTATTCTTGGTTGATATTTGTTTGTTTTTAGGGCTTGGCATACATCATTCAAGGCTCTTCTTGCTTTGATTTTCTCTGCTGAGAAATCTGAGGTGATTCTAATTGATTTCCCTTTATAGGTGATTAATCTTTTCTCCTTCACAGTTTAAGGATTTTTTGCTTGTTCTGAGTTGATCCTGTGTGGATTATATTGTGATGGTGGGATATCCTATTCTGGTCTGGTCTATTTAGAGTTCTAAAAGCTTTTTGTATCTGAATAGGCCTATCTTTTTGCATGTTTGGGAAGTTCTCTGCTAGGATCCCGTTAAACAAATTTCCTAGACCATTTACTTCTGTTTCTAGGTGCTCCTCTACACCCATTATCCATAGATTAGGACTTTTGATATTTTTTTCCAAGTGTTGGATAGATCTATCATATTTCTTGGACTTTTCTTGGATGGTTGTATGTTCTTTCTCTATAATATCTAGGCTATCTTCAATCCCCGAGATTCGATCTTCTGCATGGTCTAACCTGCTGTCAAGTCTTTCTACTTTGTTTTTTATTTCTTTTCCTTGTAATTGGTCAGCTTTGATAGCTTCAAATTCTTTGTTGAAGCTTTGTTTTAGATCTTGTATGGACTTCTCTACTTCCTTAATTTGGTGTCCAGTGTTTATTCTCAAATTACTTAGTTGATTGTTTATGGTTTCCTTGGACTCCCATTCCTTCTGTTGTGTTCCATTCAGCATTCCCTTTGTGGCCTCCCTAACTTCCTTCAGCTCTTTGTTAATGGATCCCATGAATGCCTTTATTGATCTTTGTGTATTCTCATCATGCTCTCTCAATTCCTGTATATCTGTTTGCTTAGCTTCCTCCTGTTCCTGCCATTCTTGTATCTTTCTTTGAGTGTTCTCAGCCTGTTCACGCCATTCCTGCATTTCTCTTTGAGTATTCTCAAGCTGCTCACGTTGCTCACCTTTTCTCTTGCCTTTCTCTTTGAGTATTCTCTAGCCGCGCACCTACAAAGCTCGGCGGAGGTGCTAGCTCCAACTCAGGCATTGGAATAAAACTAGAGTCATTTTGCAGGTCACAAGAACTTAAGGGCATGACCTGCCAGACTCAGCTCCACCCAGGGAAAAGTCACCCAGTTCGGTTGCCAACCCTAGGAGTGGATTTGTTTACCGAGTAATCAGAGCCAGAATCTACCCCTCCCTTTAGCATCCTTGGTATCAGTAAACAGAAACCCGGAGAGTGGCTCCATCCTGGGCTCTGTGAGTTTCTCACAAACTAGGCCCCGGGAAAAGCTACTGTTTGCTGAGAGGCCTCAACTCTACTCAGAACCTAGCCTCATTACAGCTTCTCCAAACTTGAGGAAAAAGCCAACTCCCTCTTTTGTGATACTCAAAGCACACCCCCCTCCCATTGAACTAACTTGGGAGGAGGATCGCAAAATCCTGGGTAAAGCAGAGCATTTTTCTGCCTGTTCGTACAAACTAACAAAAGAAACCAACCAAGCCACAGGACCACAAGCAGACCAGAGACTCCAAGCAGAGTCTGATGACAGATACAGGGGAGATACAGTATTTTCCCCAACCCTCCCCAAAAAAATCAAACAACTTTTTTTTCTTCTTCTTTTTTTTATACCTTTTACAAAAATTTTTTTTCTTTTCTAAAACTTTTTTTAATTTTTACGTGTTTTGAAAAAAATTGTTTTCTAGTAACTTTTTTCCCCCTTATAATCTTTATTTTAGGGATACATATGTGTATGCGTTTTTCTTTCTTTTTTTTTCAAAAAAATTCTTTTTGTTTTTTTGCTTAGCTCGATTGAGCTTCTGATCTTTTTTCTTTCTTCCTTATGCTTCTCACCTTTTGCTCTCTTTTGTTCTTCTTTATGTGACTTAATTGTTGTTCTGCACATCCTCAGATAAACCCGTAGTTGACTATTAGACCTTATCCACCATTGTGTACACACTTAATCCACAAATTTATTACTCAATTCAAAACTTCTGAGACTTAAATTCCTTAATAGTAGTATTACCTCTTTATACCTATATAATACTTTAAGTATTTTTATTTTTAATATTTTCACATCTCCTTTATATCTCTCCCCTTCTCTCATTATATTCACGTTCTTTGAATAGTTTGTTCTCGCTTCTGCTTATTATTAATTTTTATTTTTTTTTATTTTTTCTGGTATCTTTTTTTCCTTTCTCTTTCTTCTTGTTTTCTCTCTCTCTACTTTCATCCTATCCAACCTATTTCCTGCTTTGAGACTAGGACTTAGTTAACTCTCCCTGTACCTTTCCAAATCACTCTATTCCTATTTTTACCCACATCTCTCCCTAAACCTAATAATTTCTGGTTTACCAAATTCTTCTTTGCGGTTCATAGCCTATTAATATATAGTTGTTTGATGTTGAATAGAGGTATCTGTTGAACTAGATTGTATCTGCAGACTATTGACTGTGCAAATTCAGACTTTGTTTGATGCTTGCCTTAAGTTAGTGTTCTAGCACAAAACTGGTGTTACTTTCATCCCAAATGGGCAGAGTAAGCCGAAAAACCACAAGAAAAATGGCAAGTCTGGGTACCTCCACTCCCAATCATTATTATCAGGGGACAGAACAGATGAGGAGAGTTCCCAAATAGCTCTACAAACACTGCTGGCAAACATGATAAATGAAAAGATTGAAAACATACAAAGAACTCTGTATGAGTGTGATAGGGAGAGAGAGGAGGAAAACAAAAGGTCAATGCAGGAAAAGATTGAAAACCTACAAAAGATTCTGTATGAGCGTGATAGGGAGAGAGGAGTCAATCCAAAGGTTTATAAAGGAATATCATGAGCGTGAGGAAGCTATTCTTCTTTTTTTGACTCTCACAAGTTTATATCTTCAAATCTTTTATTCACGTCAAATAATTCTCTCTGTTTTCTCCAATGTGCTCTTCTATGTGCTTTTAACCTCTTGGTTGGTTTTGACTACCACATCATGGAGATTCAGTCTTTTATAAGCCTGTGTGTGTGTGAATTTTCCTTTGCCACATTTCTTCTTAAATGCAGAGGGCTGCTTTTTAAATTGAACATAGTTGGAATTCAGAGCCCCAAGCTCCTTTGCATGTTACTCCAGAGATATGAACACATTTTTCAGGTGTTTAATGTGATTACATAACCTGTTCTTTTCTATCTTTCTCCTCCTTGGACATTCCTTTCCCAATATCCATTTTGCTTTCAATAAGCACACTGATCTACTCCTAGAGGTTCCCTACTGTACCATCTCACTCACCTTAGATTGATGACTTGGCTTCTAGTCACTGAGGTATCCCTGCTAATCAAACCTAGCAATATTAGGTATGCACTTCCATACCTCGATCACTGTTAGTCTCAGCTTGTGTAAGTCTGTGGAAAGACTTGCTCCGAATGGTCTCATTAATAGTGGGTCTACTGTCTGGTCCAAAGACCACTTTCAAGTCACAGAGCAGGATTCACTCCCTTTTCTACCAGGTGAAAAGCACCTGTAAATTTGCTGACACTCATTCCGGATGTGCTTTTGTGTTAAAATTACTGTCTCTAATGAAATAATGAGCCCCTGGTTTTTTTCTGAAAAGGATGGAGTTTGCTATTTCCAGTTATACAGGTCACTAGTTGTAAAGGGAATATATATTATAAAGGGGGCCTGCCCCCCATCTCCTTCAAGTTCCTGTCTCAAGGGTAATAATGGAAACATACCACATTGTACCACCTCAGGCTGGTAAATGTAGCCACTTTTGGTATGGGAGGACTTAACATTACAGTTGCTGATGGCAAAGAATAGGAGAGAGAATACACCAATGCATCTTTCTCTGAGGGACTCTATAAGCCTTGGGGAGAATATTTTTTGGATATAGGAACTTTAGGCCTTGTTCTCCCATCCTGAGAAAAAGAGTAAACAGAGGGGCATACAGGACACAAATAGAACTATCAGCATACACAAACAGACCAATAGCCACAGACACTTAATTTACATGTCCCATACCTCTCAATGTTGACCTCTACAGCAGGTCCCAGATAACAGAGAGAATGTCCCAGATTGCCTCTTAAGGAGGCCACAGATGACCTCTGGAGAATGTCACATATGTCTTCCCTAGGAGGCCCTAGATAATCTCTCATGGAGGTTCCAAATGGCTCCCTAAGGAAGTGTCAGATGACCTCCAAAGGAGGTCCCAGATGTCCTCTCAATGAGGCTGAGATTACGTCTTGAATAGCTCCCAAATGGCCACTCAAAGAGGCCATATATGAACCCCAGAGGAGTGTCCAGAAAACTCTCTTGAGGAAGTCACAGATGACCTCCAGATAAGGTCCTATATGGCTTCTCAAGGAAGTCCTAGATGATGACTGAAGACGGTCATACATTTCTTATCAAGGTAACCCAAGCTGACCTCCCAAAGAAATTCCAGATGACCTAAAGAGGTCGTGCTAGATTGCTTCTTATGGAAGCCCCAAAGACTACTTTTGAAGAGGTCTCAGGTTGCCTCCTGAGGAAGCCCCAGATGACGTCTGGAGAAAGTCCAATATGGCCCCTGGAGAAGGCCGTAGATGACCTCGAGGGTAGGTTTCATTTGGCTTCTCTAGGAAGTCGCAGATGTACACTTGATGAGGTTCCAGATGGCTTCCCAAGGAAGCCCTACATGACCTCTCAAGGAATTCCCAGAAACCACAAGTGACCTCCAGAGGGGGTCCCCACAACAGGCTGGCAAGCTTTCCCAGACACACCCTTAAAGGAACCTAAATGACTTTGGTCAATGTTGGTCCTCCAGAGACAAACACTCGAGGTAGACTCTTAACCCTGAGGGTTGACACTTTCACCTATGGGGACTTTTCCCTGGGGCCAAGGCCCAATGCTATCTGTGGAGCACATGGGCAGCAAAGATGGCGCTGAGAGGGGGTTGAGTGAGTAGAGCCTAATTTACTGTAGAGCCCATGGACAGCAAAGATGGCGCTGGGAGAGAGTAGAGTGGGCAGAGCCCAATTGATCTTCCAATCAGTGCCTAATCAGCCCGGGAAGGCTCAGGTGCTTGATAGGGTGTGACCTTGACAGTGATTGGTTCCTCTTCCTCCCTTGGCTTGCCACCTGCCCTTTTTGGCTTTAAAAAGGGCTGCTCTCTTTTAATAAACGAGTTTTCTACCTGCTGAATTTGGCTCCCCTCTGTGTCTGATTGTCTCCTGGGCTGAGGGATGCTGGGGAACAGGCGAGCGCCGCACTTACCTTTCCTCAGACCCTGTCCGTCTTTCATGGGATGGACAAATACCCAACATCTGGCACCCAACGTGGGGCTTGAAAGGAAAAGATACCTGCCGAGGCTAAGTGGTCTCTCCGTGTAAGTGAAACCCTAAATATGGGTAATGCTATATCACAGAAGAAGGAGGAAGAGGGAACATTAGGCCTAGAAGGAGTACAGGAGGAGTTGGGAAGTGAGAAGGAAAAGGAATGTGTCAAATCCAATCGAGAACGCACTGAAACGTGCACAGTGGAAGTGAAAACAAGGGTAAAAATTACCCCCTCTGACCCAGCTGATACTGACAGTCCTAGGCTCCCTCCGTATTCCCCCGATTGGAGGGGAGGTAAGGTGCATTATGAGACCTGTGAGAGGGACTTGCAAGACCCAGACCCCTACCAACATTCCATGGAGAGGCCGAGGGCTGAGGAAGTAACCTACTTGGAGACCTCCTCTGGAAAGGAAGAGCCACTCAAGAGCCCAGACTCTAGGCCACCGGATTCCCTTCCCCAAGCGTATCCAGTCAATCTGGCACCAGGAGCTAACAGGCCCTTGGAATGGAATCCATGGGAGGCTAAGGCGGTGGTGGAGGATGGCCCAAACACTCCCTGGGCCCAGACCCTATTACAAGACATTGCATATCACCTGTGTGTCCCTAAGGACTGGATGGATGTGACCAAAGCCATTCTTACTAGTTCTCAGTTTATTAAATGGTGTGCTTTCTTTGAGGAGGAATGCAGAGTGCGAGCGGAGAGTAACCGGCAGGATAAACCAGCGATACCTATTACTGCCATGCTGGCAGGGACAGGGGAGGTTACTCCATCGGCATCCAACAGGCCACAATACCTGGCCCGTACCGTGACCAGGTGCAGCAGACAGGACTTGCCGAATAGTACAAACTAGATCATGGGCCCACTGAGTCCCCCATGGCAGGAGTGAGACAAAAACCGGGTGAGCCTCTACCTGATTTCATAGACCGAGTCCAACAGAGTGTTCATCACAAGCTGCCGGCAGGGAATCTCCAAGATCAGTTTGTAAAGCTGCTGTTCTGGGAAGGGATGAATGCAGACCATTGCACGGCCTGTGCGGGATTGAGAGAGAGTTCCCTGAGCAGATGGGTGGTGGCCTCACAGGATGTGGGAATCCAACAGCACCAGGCCCAATCCCTAGCTTTAGTTTTACAGGCTCAGGCATCCACAATGACTGAGGCTATTACTCAGGCACTGGTAGCCCAGGGCCAAGGAACCCTAAGACCATCGGGGAAAGGGACTTGGTTTAAATGCGAGCAGGAGGGGCACTTTAGGAAGGACTGTACACAACAATCGCCCGCCAACCGTCCCAGGGGAGCCAGACTGCCCCCTACGCCCTGCCCCAGGTGCAGGAAAGGATTCCATTGGAAAAAGGATTGTCGATCAAGTTTGATGTAGATGAAAAGCCTTTTTACTAGGGGAGGGGTATCCTCCACCCCATAAACTCAAGGAGGAACCCCCTCTGCTGTGAGGCTCAGGCAGCCTCATGGCAGAGCAGCTCAGGTCCATTGGATCGTCCCCCTGGTGGATGGACTCCACCCTAAAATGAGTATTCTCATAGGCGGAAAGTGGTTTCACTGCTTAATTGACACTGGGGCAGACCAAACCACACTCAGGGAGGAGGAAGTGCCCTTGGACTGAAAACTTGCACCTGGGCCCCCGATACGGGGGCAACTCCCAGTCCAAAGAGACTGTTGCCTTTAAGACATGGACTAGCCCAGATGAAGAACAGGGAAAGATATGCCCTTTAGTGGCAGAGAACCTCACTGCCAATTTACTAGGCCAAAACATGCTAAGACAAATGGATGCCGTGTTCACTACAGACTATCGAGCATCATATGATGATATCCTGGATGGGGAAGAAGAACAAAGGCTTAAACAGGATCTAGAGGGAGTTAAGGAAAGGGATTTTTTAACTTTCATAATTACAGAGAAGAACATGGGGACCCGCTTGGGTGCACCCCCAATACTAAAGGCCACTTCCCATTAGGTGGAAGCCAGGAAGCCCAATCTGGGTGGAGCAGTGGCCGTTGACCAAACCTAAACTTGAAGCACTCCACCTTCTGGTGGAGGAACAGATAAACCTCGGGCATATTCGCCCTTCTATAAGTCCTTGGAACACACCCATATTTGTTATTCAAAAAGCCTCCGGGGCTTGGCATATGCTCCAAGACCTACGTAAGGTAAATGAAAGAATGGAGCTAGTAGGAACGCCCCTAAGAGGCATGCCCTGGATTCCTGCTATACCTTCAGAATATGCCTTGGTTGTGATTGATATTAAAGATTGTTCTTCTTCTATCCCTCTGCATCCAGATGACTGCGAGAAGTTTGCTTTCTCCATCCCTTCTCTTAATTTTTCCCAGCCTGATCAGAGTTTTGAATGGACTGTGCTGCCACAAAGAATGGCCAATAGCCCGGCCTTTTGCCAACAATACTTGGCCACACTTTTAGGGCCTGTGCTGGGTTCAGATACCTCCCTTGCCTATGCCTACATGGATGATATAATTCTGGGGCACCGAGACCCAAGCTGCCTGGAGGGCCTTCTGGCCCAGGTTCTCCCCATATTTAAAAAAAGGGGTTTTACCATAGCCCTTAATAAAATTCAAAAAGTAGCTCCTTTTTTTTGGGGGGGTGGTCCTGTCATGGGGCTTGAACTCTGGGCCTGGGCGCTGTCCCTCAGCTCTTCAGCTCAAGGCGAATGCTCTACCAGTTGAGCCACAGCGCCACTTCCGGCTTTTTTTTTCCGCTTATGTGGTACTGGCGAATTGAACCCAGGGCCTCAGGCATGCAAGGCAAGCGCTCTACCACTGAGCTACCTTCCCAGCCCCAAAGGCAGCTCCTTTTAATGTGCTCGGGACCCACCTTACCTTGACTCAGGCCAGCCCCCTTAAGCCTTTGCTGGATATTCCAGCCTCTCTGACCTTAACCCAACTTCAGAGTCTTTTAGGGGAAATCAATTGGCTGTTGCCATGGGTTTCTGTCCCTAAAGATAGTCTTGTGCCCTTATTTGCCCTGCTAAAAGACAGGACGCCACAAGAAGTTATTATAATTACAATATAAGGAAATGCTGGCCGTAATTATGGCCCTTCAGGACATTCAAAAACCTTTTAATTTGTATTCTGATAGCCAATAAAACAAAAAAGGGGGAGTTAGCCCCCATATACAGTTACAGATAGCTTTGTTTACCATTAAAATTTAAAAATTTTTCAAAATTGGCAACTGAATCCAGATTTCAGAAGCACTGAGGACAACTAAACTCTAAGTCCCAAGTGAAAGTCAGGTGGAAGGACCCCCTGACACAACAATGGAGAGGACCTGACCCCATATTTACTATGGGCAGGGGATTTGGATGCATTTTCCCCATAGGGGACTCTGCTACCATTTGGATCCCTGCCAGGAACCTTAAGTTTTTACCCATCTCCTCTATACAAGAGGATGCCCAAAATAAGCTAACCAACAAGGAAAGAAAAACGGCCATGGACGAGGCTTCTGTTTTAAAGACACAAGCCAGAAAGACAACTACAAACCATCCCCAAGGGCAACCAGCCCTTGAGAAGCTCTTGTGTTCTCTAACAATTGCAGATGGCGATACTCCAGCTGTTGGCTGTCCTTACTCCCAATCCTGTAAACGGCCCTATGGAATCTGCATCAACCTCAGTAGGTGACCTGGGCAGTGATCAACGCTGGCAATGCAGAATTCATCAATAGCACCACAAGAGAACCTTCGACCTGGTGGCCTAACCTTCATTTTGATCACCACCCTATGGACTGTTTCATATTTTTGTAGTAGTTAATTCTTTTAATGTTACCTTCTATAATTGTTCTTTTACTAATTGCTTGTATAGCAGCATTGAATCCATACTTATTGTTAAACAACCACCTTTTGTTATGCTTCCAGTTTAGATCTTGTCCAACCCCACAGGCAAATAGCTGGATTAGAACATCCCCACCTCTGGACTCTGAAGTGGCAAAGACTGTTATCCCATCCTTCACTAAGCTTAAAGGACTAGTGACATTTCCTGGCCTGGTAATGCTTTTGCTGATTTTTTTTTTCTATGACTTCCTTGCATTATACATGCACTGCAAA
This sequence comes from Dipodomys merriami, assembly GCF_024711535.1. Taxonomy (NCBI): domain Eukaryota; kingdom Metazoa; phylum Chordata; class Mammalia; order Rodentia; family Heteromyidae; genus Dipodomys; species Dipodomys merriami. The sequence goes on from NW_027202674.1 coordinate 123,209, forward strand.
ACTCTTAAGAGCTTAGCCAGCCAGTTATCAAGCTCCAAATGAATGAATGTCTATCCCCCAAGAGGAATCACAGCCAGAGACAGGTAAGAGGGAGTGTCAGTCTGACCAACCTAAGACAGGCCCTTCAGCTTCACTCTGAAGAAGTTCCCGATGATAGGTAGGGCAGACAAGGCGATCCACCCAACCTAAGACAGGCGGGTTCGCTTCTTTAAACTAAGATGGGGAGATGATGTTGGGAGCCATTGAGAGCTGACAGTAAAGCTCAAAGGTCATCTTGACCCCTGTGCTAGCTTAAAGCTACGTACAAGGAACTGGCTTACTTAAAAGACACCAGGTGCCCAGGATTTAATTGAACTGCTTCGGATATTTCTAACTGTGGTGGGACTGATGTTTTTTACTGTGCTAGGTACGGATGTGAGGTAACTGGGACAGGCTCTTGGATCATGCACAAGAGCCCTTACTATCCTTGTCTGGCGAATCTCGATCCCCAGACTTGCCTGGAACCCCCTGTGTAGCCAATGCTATCCTTACCAATGTAATCATGTTAAAACAACTTTTACAGAGGAGGGAAAAGGATAACTAACTGGGAGGTGGGTCTGCCATTAAAACAAAAAAAAAAGGGGGAATCTGTGGCGCACATGTGCAGCAAAGATGGCGCTGAGAGTGGCTTTACTGGGCAGAGCCTAATTTACTGTAGAGCACATGGGCAGCAAAGATGGCACTGGGAGAGAGTAGAGTGGGCAGAGCCCAATTGATTTCCCGATCAGTGCCTAACCAGCCCCGGAAGGCTCAGGTGCATGGTAGGGTGTGACCTTGACAGTGATTGGTTCCTCTTCCTCCCTTGCCTTGCCACCCGCCCTTTTTGGCTTTAAAAAGGGCTGCTCTCTGTTAATAAATGAGTTTTCTACCTGCTGAATTTGGCTCCCTGCTGTGTCTGATTGTCTCCCGGGATGAGGGAGGCTGGGGAACTGGCAAGAACCACACTTACTTTTCCTCAGACCCCATCCATCTTTCGTGGGACGGATGAAGACCCAACAGCTATCCAAATTGATTATCTTGATGGGGTTTCCGAAAATTAGGAACTCTGTAGTTCAAGAGAATCCATCGAGATACATTTACTATAATCAATGTTCTCCAAACCACCAACCCCCCAAATTATGATATTCAAAACTCCAAACATCAAAAGGCAAGCCATTTTCCCCCTTCCCTTTGTCTCTCTTTGGCTACAGAACTATACATCCTTCCATGTCTTTCCATTTTTCCCTTCTACCAGTTCCTTCTTCTCTTCAGGCCTCTCCACTCGCCAAAGTTCTGACCTGCTTTGCCTGGGTAGTCAGTTGCCATCCTTCACTTCCTGCCGTCCCTCAACTTCCTCTCCTCCAATGTCTTTCCCCTTCTGCTATCACACCACTTCCTTACTTCCAGGACTTTTCCCTTTTTCTCTTTTCTTTTAAGAAAATATAAAAATGCATGAAGGTGAAATGGTATTATATAAGAAAAAAGTAAACATTCTATAATGCATAATAGAATAAATTCAGTAACATTGCAAGGCAACAAGGTAACCTATAAAAATCAGAAGAATTTTCTCATATAGTAAATGTCAACTCAGAAAATTAAATTAAGAAAAATAAACCTAAAATATGATTTACTGCAGCACAGAAAGAAATCTATTGAAGATACAAAGTCTAGATTCAGAAAACTGGAAGAAATTAATGAAATAATTGAAGAAGTAATAAATGAATAGAAATAAATATATCAATGTCTTATTATAAATATTATTAAAATGCTTGTCTTTCCATAAAATGCCCTTCCTCCTCAAAGTAATCAACAGATTCAGTAAAATCCTTACTAAACATTCGTTGTTATTTTTTACAGAAATAGAAATAAAATTAAAATTTTTGTAGGCTGTCATAAAGGACTCCAAAATAAAACAAACTAGAGATCACACCATCTGGCTTCAAAATATTTTTTTTAAATCTATAGCATCCAAACTTATTGTTTTGGGCAGAAAGACTGACACAAAGACCAAAGTGACAGGACAAATAGCCAAAACTTAAAGATTTGGTGAATATCAAGAGCTTTTCTTGTTTTCATACAAAGAGAACACACAGAAAAAGAGTCTCTTTAATAAATGGTGTTGGGAAAAGTATATGTCCAGATGGACAAAATTTGATACATAATATCGTATACACAAACATTAGTTCAACATGGGTTGAAATTCTTCACAGAGTACCTAAAATATAAAAATAGAGGAAGAAAAACAGTGAAAACACAAGGGAAATGATGCATATCAATAGTTTGGGGGAAAGATTATTGGGATATGATCTCAAAAACATAAACAACAAAAAACAAATAAACATACTTACATCAAACTAAAAATCTTATGTGCAGCAAAGAAATTCATCAATAGAATAGAAAATCAATATATAGAGTATGGGATATAGTTGCCAACCATATATCTCATAAAAGAATAATGGTCAAAATATAGACGGCATTCACAGAAATAAAATGAACTAAACCTAGAAAAAGTCTAACTAGATATCTCTGATTGGAAAAAAAGCAGCCACTAGGTGTATGAATTATAGTCATACTTCATAAAAATTTCAATTTTAACATGTATTTTATTAAAATGAAAATATGAAATACTTTATTTCATTAAACAAATTGTTAAATTTAGGTGAATTTTATTATTATGTCAAATATAACTTAGTAATCGTTTCTTAAAAATGATCACAATAATTCTCAGGCAGATTGCATATTAAAGAGAAAAGCTGCATTGATTCTAGCATATTGTAACATATCAGAGCCATAAGACAAGGCTAACTTAACTAATCATACGGAGGAACCAGGATAGGCTGATGGCCAAATAACTACAACAACAACTACTACTACTAATAATAATAATAAATAAAAGATGAAGTTAATGCAAGCAATCCTAGATACTCAGAAACTAAGATCTTTGTGGGCTGGGTTAGAAATGTGATTCTCAGATCTTTGCATCCTGAGTATGAAGGAATACTGACAGGAAATTCCTTGAGACTCATGTCCAATTAACTAGCAAAAATAAAGAAGTAGAGCTGTAACTCATGTAGTTGAACACCAGCATTTTATTCATTACCTAGAAGGAACTTTACTCATAAACGAATTTGGTGACTATAATCATTTTTTGAGCTGATGTAAGTATCAGCTCAAACATCCTGAAGGATGTCCAGCTGAGAATGAAGAGTTTGAGTAAAGTGTTTGAGTAAAATCAAAGTAAGATATTGTAATCTGGATTGTCACAATATTGAGAAATCCCTATAAAATCTGTAATTTATTTTTCCTCAAAAGGATTTCACCATATTACATTTAAATATGTCATATTACTTCTTCAACCTTTGTTTCCTGTGTGAAGAGAATTTATTCCTTGAAAACAATCTTAGACTACATTATCCTTTCTCACTTTTTCTTAACATGTGCATTACTTTCTGTAGTTAAATTACCAAACAACCTCTGTTCCTGAGGGCTCACATGACAGTTCCACAATCTAAGGCTAATCCATTTGACCTTTTATATGCTCTTCTTCACAGTTTATGTTCTGTAAATGTTTAATTTAATTCATTTTTTATTTTATTAACTTGTTTATTTATTTTTTTTGCGAGCCCTAGGTCTTGACTCAAGGTTTGGGTAAAATCACTGAGTTTCTATTTTCTCAAGGCTAGTACTCTACCATTTGATACATAGTGCCACTTCTGTTTCATTTCTGTTTATGTGGTACTGAAGAATCAAACCAAGGGATTCATGCATGCTAGGCAAGAACTTTACCAATGAGCCACCTTCCCAACTCCAAAACGTTAGTTTTGAATTCTTCCTCTTTCCATATCTAGATTTATAGGATTCCTTTGTCTACTTCCTTTCCTTCTGTGACTCTTCATAGGAAAATCTGAAGCCTGAAATACACTTGCCATTTTTCGTGCCCACTTTAGAAAGTCAGTGGAGATTCATGAATCCCTCATTTCTCTGAGCTTTTCTATCTGTTGCAAGATCATTCTTTTTCAAATCATGCATGCCTGAAACCCAGAGGGCTCTTGTCCCTAGCTCACAGATGACATATTTTATTGATGTGAAAAGTTAATCTATATGTTTATAGATGACGTATAATCCTAGAAAACTAGAATGTTTATGCTAGAGGAAAGTTAAATCATCTGTCCAATTGACTCATAAATAAAGGCAGTTACAATACATGTAACTTGTCTTTCTTAAAGGAAGAGAACTACTAAATAGCAATGCTGTTTTCAATTATCCTTCTAGACAATAGTCAATACAAAATAACAGGACCTCAGTGGCTTTCTACACCAGTCATTGATTTTATATTCATGCGCAAGTTGGGTACTTTTTGATCTGCCTGGCTGAGCTTCTCTGGCCTAATCAGAGCTACAGAGAACTCTTCATTTCAATTGGGTTTTTGTGCCTGTTGAACAGAAGCTAGATTCATAGAATAATGGTTTCTTGAGATATGTTGAGAACATGTCAGAACTGAAAACTCAAAACACTGGTAAAAGTTAGTAATACATTTTCAGTCCTTGAAGGAAATAGATACATTTAAAATCTACTCACATACTCCATTAGACAAAGCAGTCCACAGCAGTGAAGCAAAGGAAATTGGCACCTACAGGTATAAAAGATGCCTACGACATAATCATAAGCAGTATGGAGAAAAAAGAAAGGATAAAGTACAAAAGGTAGTCTGTACCAGAAATATCACAATGTTGTTACACAAAAAATGAAGACTCATTACACTCACTCTTTCAAAACAGGTTTGGTGAAATGAAATTTTGGTTTGTTATTTTTAAACTGAATAGTATGATTCTTTGGAAAAGATCTTAAGCTAAGTCACACAGAAAGCATTAAAGATAATGGAGATACTATTGTGAATATCACAAATATGGAGGCAATAGAACATGAGGTTGCCACGTGCCTTTGGCTTTCAAGTAAGTAATATTAACCCTAAGGAACATTTGAAACACGTAGAAATATATTTGATAAATTTTGATAAAGTTTTGAATCATATAGAGACCAATGGCATTGTGGGACATGGTCCCATGGGTAGAAGAGCTTCCTTAAATAATTATTAAATCAAACTGTTAGCACTGCTGTAATTTCAAAATTCTATATTATTCTTATGCGAAGGAAAAGGGAGAGAAAGGGGTCAGTTTATAAACCCCAGGGTGTCTCTTGCCGCAATTCTCTTTTCTATGCCATATAGTTCTAGTGATTGTAGATAGAATTCTTCTAGTCTTTAGTAAACTGTAGAAAATGGAAAATAAATCCAAATAAACCACAAACATGGAACATAAACTCATCCTTAATGTTTTTGAAAGTGTTAAGGTGACTTTACATTTGTGTTAATTATAATGGAAGAAATCAGATAAATGTCAATAAATCTCTAAGTTCACATTCATTTAGAAATCCTGTTTCCAGAGCTATTGTTGGGGTGCTTGAGTATGTGCTTTGAGTTCCAAGAGACTTCCACAGTCCTGTGTCCATCTCAATGTTTAAAAAGATCTTCAAATGTAACACCTAATGAAAATCATTTCATAAAAATACTACTTAATTAGACACCAATGGCTGGCAATGGTGATCCTAGCTACCCAGATGGCTGATATTTGAGGATCATTGTTCAAAATTAACCTGGGCAGGAAAGGCTGTGAGCCTCTGATCTCCCATTCATCACCAAAAAAGCTGGGAATAGAGCTGCACCTCAAGTTGTACAGTTCTCACCTTGAGCAAAAAGGAATCTCAGGCTCAGCACTCAGCCTTGACTAGCTCAGGATTAGCAAGCATACACTCACACACACACACACACACACACACACACACACACACACACACACAATTGTTTTGATATATGATACATATAACAGTTGAATTAGGGGGTAAGAAAATGCAGAATAATTCTAAGAGAGGTACTAAATAGTAATTGTAGGACTAATGACCTAATTACTTGCAGTGATTGAAAACTTTGCTGTTGGAGACACTTATACTTAATTGCACAACATAATGAAAATGGTCTATTTACAGACAACCTGAAACAACTCTAATATTTGCTATCCTTTGTAAACATAATTTTAACATATCGAGTAGTAGGTCAAACAAAGAAGACCATAGCAGTATGTATTTTATGCACTTTTATTTTTATTATGAAGGTGATTACAGAGGTGTCACAATTATATGTCAGAGTACATTTCTTTTTGAACAATGTCACCCCGTCTCTCATTCCCTGGTTTTCCCTCCTGTTCCTACCTACAGGTTATATAGTTCAATTTCCACATAGAGTCTAGTGAGTACCACTGCTATGTATGCTTTCAATTTAATTTAATTTGATTTGATTTTAATTTATAATAGAAGTTTCAAGAGCCAACTAAGACATTAAGTAGCCAGGCACTGGTGGTTCACACCTGTAATCTTACCTACTCAGGAAGCTGAGATTTAAGCATCATGGTTCAAGGCCATCCTTGGCAGAAAAATCTGTGAGACTATTATGCAATTAAATCACAGAAAAGCCAGAAGTGGCAAAATGGCTCAAATGCTAGCCTTGAAAAAATGGAGTTCAAAACAGCACCCAGGCCTAGAGTTTGAGCCTCAGGACAAATCTATACCCCCCAAACAACAACAACAATAACAACAGAAATTAAGGTAAGTATTTGAAATATTATTATTGTGTGAAAGTAGTGGTCCTCAGATGATGCTCTCCAGGAGGCAAAGAAAACGCTCATTTGAATAATCACTCAGACAGTAGACTTGTTCCAGGAACATTACCAACTCCCTTACTCAGAACTACAGTTAGGTTCATAGCACCAATTGAGCAAAGATAAAACAGTTGAACCTAACCCTGTTCCTTGTGTTGGCATCCATAGAATGCATGTTTGCACCATTGCAATTCAATTTAAAAGAAGGATCACCTTTCGCCTGGATAGATCTTCAAGTAATACATTTGGAAACACAAGTTTGGAGGAAAGAGATGATCTGAAAATTCTGGTGCTCTGAAGGCTCATGATGGACAGCAAGAAAGGCAGGCGGAGATAATGATATTGGAACAGCAGGGAAAGCAGAAGTGCCAAGCAACTTACAATAATGAACCTCTAAAAACCTGCCTTGGCTTTAAGGTGGTTTTTAATTAAAGAAAGAATGAGGAAGGGAGAAAATAGGAGACTACGCTGGCTTAGAATTGCATATTTTCATTATTCAGCTAAAAAGATAGACATTGTATGGATGCCAGTTCACTTTCTATGGGAGAGTGAATACTGTTTGAAGGCATAGAAAATTTGGAAATAGTAATAGGAAGATTTAAATATGAACAATTTTCTGTGGTGATTATCCTTTTGGTATTTTGGCAACTGTTTTAGCTAGCATTTTAAATAAGATTGATGTTAATGATAGCTTTCCACTTCAGCTTGAATTTGCCAATTACTAGAGTCATTGCACCTAAACTGAACGAGAAATGATCTTCTATCAGTAACAAAATGATCTGTTCTCTCTGAGTGTGTGTGTGTGTGTGTGTGTGTGTGTGTGTGTGAGAGAGAGAGAGAGAGAGAGAGAGAGAGAGAGAGAGAGAGAGAGAGAGAGAGAGAGAGAGAGAGAGAGAGACTTCTGGGATTTGAGCTCAGGAATTCCACTCTTGCTTGTATTTTCCCCTCAACACTGGTCTCTACTACTTGAACGACAATGCTACTTTCTACATTTTACATGTTTATTGGACTCATGCCTGTTACTGTCATTGAACTGCGATCCTCAGATCTCTGCCTGCTAAGTAGATTGGAATAAAGGGATAGGCTAAAAGCACCTGGCTATATTTCCATTTTGGAAAACGGTGATAGTTTTGTTTCTTTTAATTTCTGAAATCATATTTACTGGTGTTAGCTGAACACAGAATCTGTAAGCGGATGGATACTTACTGAGTAGCAGCAGAAGTGGAATTCATTGAGTACATTGAACTTTTATTTTAGAATCTATTCTATTAGGCCAGTGAACATTCCTCTAAGCACCTGGATAGAAAGCTGAAACTATTCTATGATTCCTTTGTCATCTGATTTTATGGTGAGAATTATCATATATAAAAGGATGCCATGAACTTTCTTGTGTTTTACATCAGTATTAGTGACAATAAAATGCTTTAGTGATGGAGAAGGAAGGGCCATAATTCTTCCCTTCTATCCTTATACTTTCTCCATAACTCCAGCTCCACCCAGACATGTCTACCATGGTTTCTGCTCCCAAAAGTCAACAGTGAATCCTTTTGATAGTTCCTAATTACTCCATCTCTCCTTAATGGTAATAGCAGTTGCTTCTAGCTCTTAAGCAGCTCACCTAGGAGAGGTGGTCACTGTTCAGGTGGGCTTCTCAAAACAATAATAAGAAGAAAACCTTTCATTTATGTAATTCCTGCTATTCTAAAGAGTAATATTGTATTTTGTGCTTCCAATTACTCAGAAGTACTTCTGTGTAAGGTGGATTAAAGTTGTTTCTCCTGGACTCAAGCATCCAGTATCTAGTTGTGGGTGTTCTTCTGAATCAGGTGAGCTGGTTCTACTCAGCATTCCAGACCCTTGTGGGCTCTGTGAGATGCTGAGCTGTGAGTGGCAAAGACTGCTGGATCTGGGTCTTCACATATGCCTGTGTTCTCCAGGAGCTGCGTTTTCAAACTCAGAATTTCTAGTACCATCTATAATTTTAGAAGCCCTTCCCCATTCTGTTGAAACATAATCAAAATAAACAAAAGAATACTCTGTCCAGAGTTGATACAACCTGCATGCTTCAAAATATAAAATTAAGCTTATGTTAAAATCCTACATTTCTATATTAAGTGAAGTAATCCAAGCCCAAAGAAACAGAGGTCTCATGGTTTCCATTATTTGCAATATCTAGTATATGTATGGGTCAATCAGAAAAGGTCAGATAAGGTGACGTTAGGAAAATGAACCCTAAGATATGTATTCAAATGTTTTTTTGTTTTTCCTGCATTTGTTTCTAACGCATTTATAAGATTATTTCTTTGTTGCTTTTGTATGCCCCTCACCCACAGTATAACCCCTGCTTTCACTGTATTTGATGTCGGTATAAGTTGTGGAGGGGAAGGGGAAAAACAAGTCGTTTAAATAAGGATAAAGGTGGACCCGTTGAAACAATGAGAAGTACAAGTTGTCATGTCGAAAAAAAACTTTACAACTTTGATGTGGGCGGATTTGGTGGAGGGAAGGGGGGAGGCTGGAAAGGGATGGGGAGGGGAAACAAAGGAGGAGGCTACAATGCTTGATAAGAAATGTACTCATTATCTTGCCCATGTAATTGTAACCCCTCTGTACAATATTTTCACAATAAAAAAATAAATGAATAAAAATAAATAAATAAATAAAAACAAAAAGAAAGAAAAATCCTACATTTCATGTGTTACTTTCTAGATGATAGTTTGAAACGAAACTATACCATTTGTGGGTGGAGACTGGCGGGAGGAGTGGGGGAGAGCAAAGAAAGCAGTGACTATACAAAAAGAAATGTACTCATTACCTGGCTTATGAAATTGTAAACCTTTTGTTCCTCACCTTTAGAATAACAACAACAATATTTTTTAACTAGGAAAAAAGTTACATGTTACATATGTTACATTACATTCCTAAACATTTTATATTTTTAAACTATATGCACTTTGATTCATAATTCATAAGAGAACTATATTTCAGAGTTTGCTGACCTTATGAAAGTTGTTAGTTAGCCTATTATATATTCTTTCCTTTCCTAAGAAAGTTTCTAGCTATTTATAGCCCTCTAAGAGTTTCATAAAGCTTGGATTGATTAAAGAAATAAAAGTAAACCCTTACTTGAAAGGCAATTTCAAGTGGTTATATTGTCATGAATTTAAAATTATATTTTTTAAAATAACTTTTCTCAAGGGTAGTCAGTAACCTGTAATATGTAACCTATAAGGGTTAGGGAGGGAGAAAAATCGAATTTCCTTAGAAAGGATTTTCCCTTGTTGTGTGAGTTCTTAGAATTAAGATGTTAATGCATATTATTAGAGTTGCATTTGTATTTCAATCAACAACATTTCTTATAATCAAAGTGGTGTTGCCAGCAGTACTATGTGATCTGGAAACTGAGAGGACTTGTTGAATGGAATCAATACGTTTTCTTAATGCTAATTGTTACCTGATTCCAGCAGATTACAAATGCTATGGTACATATATTAGTAATCAGAATACATTGATACACAAAGCTACTGTATATTATAAATGAAAATGAGATGTGCAAATCATAAGATTCTATACACATACTCCACATATAGACATATCTGTATATGTATATATGTATGCATACACATGTACATACACATATACACACATACATATGTATATATGCAGAGAGGAAAATAAATTATAATTGAATATGCATCTTATGCAAATTTAATAATGCAAAGCATACATTGATTCCATATATACGTGTCACCTGGCAATTTCACAAATATTGGTAAATTTTAATTACTGTTGCAATTAGTAGTATCTTTGAAAATACTTATAATGAGCTGAAGTCATATGTTTTTCTTGTCACTCCAGAGTTTCAATGCACCTGCCATATGTTGTCTTTAGTAATTACAAGGCTTTTTTTCTCTCTGCAGCATAAGTACTAATTAAGTTGCAGGGTTTATACAATATATCCAAGGTTAGATTGCATCATCTTGAAAACTGCCTTAGAATGTTTCTCATTTCACTTAAAAATAGCCACCCACCAACAAAATAAAAAGGCTCCAGTCAAAGAAAGTCATATGGAAAGCAATATAAATGAACAAACAGAATCGTATTGAAGGGACAAGAACATTTAGTAAGATTTTACCTCTTTAGTTTGTGATTGCACAAATAACATTCAAGCTATTTCATACTGTGTCTTCCCATATCTCAAGCCCATCATAAAGGTTAATTATCCTTATGTGTAACGAAAGCACATGCTGCAGTATCAAAGCAAAGATTAAATAATATCTCTCTAAAATATCTTGTAATATATGAATTGATACAGCAGCTTAAAGGATTTCTTTTTGATTTTTTTCAAGACTGTTCTGCTAACAGAGATATCAATTAGCTAACTACAGGTTACTACCCCTGGGTAAAGGAAATCACAGGAAATGCATTGTAGGAGAGTTCTAGTAACATTTTAAAAGCATAAAATGAAGACATAATGAAACGTTTCTCGTGGTTCATGCCTGTAATTCTAGATACCGAGGAAGTAGAGTTATGAAAGGTATTAGTTTAAAGCCAGCTCAGGCAGAAGAGTCAGAGAGTCTCCCAACTAATTATTAAAAATCCAGAAGCAGAATTGTGGTACAAATGGCAGAGTGCCAAACTTGAGTAAAAATATAGTGGAGCAAGAGCCAGAGCCCCTGAATTCAGGTTCCATACCAGCACCTAAAGGACAAGAAAAAAAGAAATCTCGTTCACTTTCCTTCAAAATTTTATTCCTGTGAAATGGAGAGAATACACTATTTTCCCAACAACTTGGTTTTTCACTACCTAGTCTCTGGGTGCTAATACACAATAACAGTAAATGGATAGGGATTCATTTGGTAGACGAGGATCATGTTTAATTTTCCGTATTAGTGATCCTTGTATCTGGGGACTTCCTTTGCTTAAGGTTTAGTTTCCTATAATACTCTGAATTCTCTGCATATATAAGTGCCCTCTGTTGTCACACTGAAAGAAGTGAAGATAAAAAAGAGCAGTAAAGCATGATAACATTTAAAATAATTGGAATCCTATCTTATGCCAGCACCCTCTGCACTTCTACCACCTCCAATCATTCATAAAACAGAATTTGCTCTTGAAAATGTTATACAATGAGAACCTTTCCAGTAATAAACCTTAAGAGAAGAAATACTGTCTTGTAATACAGTATTCATCTGCATGAAAGCTCATTTAAGAAGTCCAAATATCTTTCTACTATTTGGATACTCCCTCTCTAATAGACGGAGAAGATGATTCCTAATTACCGAAGAAAACTCTAAACTCTTATTTTTGTCATTATGGGCTAGAAACTTCTGGAAGCCCATAGATAGTTCATGTTTTATTTTCTTGCTGCTCTTAGTAAATTATTTTGTGGTCTTTCTTATAATAAGGTGTTTCTAGACCAGCCACAAGCATACATAGGGAATTTGTTCCTCCTAAAGGCAAAAATCAAGGCTCAGGGAGGCAAAGTATGCATCTGTTTTTTTAAAACAAAGTTACACAATGCATGACTGATTACTACTACACAATAAAAATAAATTAGGAGTCATAATCTTGTTCAATATTGCATTAATTTATTGATTTTTCCCAATAGCAGATTGAAGTTTACTTTAGTGTGAACATATTAGTAAAGCAAATGTATTCACTGACCCCAAGATTGCCTTCAAAGTGCTTTTGAATTTTTGTTGTTGTTTATGTATTATCTTAAATTATGTTTTATTATTCTTATGTAGTTTAACAAAACAGTTATCATTCAGTTGATAAGATGATGCTTTATTCTTTTTGGTCCCTTTCTAGATTTTCTTTTGTTTTCATTGTATGTTAAATCTGCAGCTGTCAGGTGCTGGTGGTTCGTTCCTGTAATCCTTGCTACTCAGGATGTTAAGCTCTGTGGATTGCAGTTCAAAGCCAGCCTGGGCAGTTAAGTACATAAGACTATTATCTCCAATTAACAATCAGAAAAAAAAACTGGAAATATAGTTGGGCTCAAAGTGCTAGAACACTACCTTAATCAACAAAGCTCAGAGTGAGCACCAGGTTCCTAGTTCAAGCCCCATGAGCTATCTTCCCCCTGCAAATAAGAAATACCTACAAATTGATTTCTCCCTGTTTTGTTTTACCAAAAAAATCAATAATCCAATAACCTTAAACTCACAATGGTATTTTGAAAATACTCAAAGATTTGAGAAAATTTAAATTCTTTGTAACCTTTGAGAAAGCCAGTTGTATGATAGCTTTTATTTCAATTTCTTGATCATTACTTAATTATAATTTATCATTTTTATAATTCAGAAATCAATTATTTAGCTTTTATAATAATCATCACATATTATTTAAAAACAAGTTTTTACAGAGAATATCTTAAAATGATAAAATATTATTTATTCTAATTTTTCACATCTTTAGCCTGATGAGTTATGTTTCAAGAAGTTATATGAGCTGGGCGCTGATGGCTTATACCTGTAATCCTAGCTACTCAGGAGGCTGAGAAGGGAGGATCGTGGTTCAAAGCCAGCCCGGGCAGGAAATTCCGTGAGGATACATTTCTTTTGTTTCTGAATCCTCTAGTCTAAGATACTTTGTTACAGCTATTCAGGGTAAGATGCTGCACTGTTTCCATTTAAAGAATGTTTGTTAAACTTATTCTGGTTCATTCTCCCTGTATATTTTTCATACAGTTTAAGATTAAGTTGTTGATAGGAAGAAGAAGAAGAAATATAATATACATCTCCAAATGCATTTATTCCTAATTAAAAATTTAGGTTGGAATTATCTTCACTGATATAAATGAAAACAGATTTCCTCACAAAGTGGCTTCAATGTCCAACAATGAAGGAAGGGACTTAATTAATTATTTTTCTGTTCTTTTCCTTTTCATTTCTTTTTCTTTTCCTTCCTTTCATTTCTTATTCTTTTCCTTCCTCACCTTTTCTCTTCCTTCCTCTCCTTTTCGTTCCTTCTTTCTTTCCTTCCCTTCTCTCTCTTCTCTTGCTCTCTCACTCTCTTCCACTTTCCTCTCCCCCTCTGCCCCCATCTCTCTCTCTCTGTCCTCTTTCTACCCTACTCTCTAGTCCAAGAATGGGACTCTATGTAGCTGATGCTTTCACTCTGAATAGAGCTCTACCAACTGATCTTTGCTTTTTCCTTCTGCTGAGATAGCAGATAATTAAATTATTACTTCTTCCTTCTTCCTACTTCAAATTTCAAACCTTAAATATACCCTAGTTTTTGCCTATAAATTCGCTTTACCATTGGGCCAGTGATTTCTGGGCATCTGCAATCCTCTGGACTTCTCATCTGCCTTTGGGAATCTGAAAATTGGCCTTGGAAAACTTTTATCTTGGTTTCTTTTATGAAAGGAGTACTGTAAGTGAATCTCTCTGTTATACTCCTCAAAATAAATTACTGTACATTGCTAATGATTCATTTCTAGGTTTGTTGCTGTTTTCAGTTTCCCTTTTTTGTTTATTAAAAACAAACTTCAATTTTCCTATTCTCACTTTTATATAGGAACTATATCTACTATAAGCAGATAAATATTTTGATTAGATGTTGTACATCTCTGAGAAATGGTTCAAATTCAGTACTGTTTTTACATGTCCAAAAATTCTTTAAAATATACAGCGATGTTCAATACACTATTTCTTTAGAAAAACAGATGTCAGTACATGTGTGAAGGCAGTCTAAGGAATCTCAGGGAAACCTGTTGATTAGAAGGGGATTGAGAGAGTGGGGAAAGAAAATGAAATGGAGAGATATATTCTGGGCAAAATACAATATATGCACATCTAAATTACCATAGTGAAATCCCTTAGTGGACTTAATATGCACTAGAGAAATAAAGAGAAAGAAAAGAGAGAGAATGACAGGAAAGTAAAACTAGTTCCCGTGTGAGTGGAGGGATTACTGGGAGAGCAGAGAATTCCAAATAAAATTCCACAGTGATTCAAAATCAAGCACCAACATTTCTTTTGTTGAGCTGAAACCCCATTGTACAATTACTTGAAGATAATTCAGAAAAGAAGTAAAAAGGACAAGAATCAGCTTTCACACATGCAAAAAATTGCCTAATATTCGATAGCTTTTATGTTTTTATTGTCAGAATGGTATTTACCAGGGACCTTGTATTTTATCCACTCTAAGTCCATTTCAACTGAAAAAATCCAAAGAAATGAATGTCCTATCTGACTGTTTGTATATACACATGTGTATTAGCTAGGGGGAAAAAGCTCACATTTTATTGAAGAATACAATTTTTTTATCTTCTTTACACTTTGATGGATATAAATTATTCTTCTTGTCTATGATCAAGAGAAACATTCCAGCTCCCCCACTTTGACACCTTGCTCTTTGCAAACCTTTGTCCAATGTTTTTATTAACTCAATTTAATAGAACCTTTTTATGGTGACCTTAAGAATTTAATAACTCCTCCATGTTAGGACAATACCACCTGCAGGCTCCACTGGGATTAAACTGTACTGATTCAATATGTCTGTTGGAACACATGAAAAGAGGAAGGGGAAAGGAGGGAGGGAGCAGCAGCTACACTAATCAGTCTTTTCCCTCTCACCAACAAGTACTGCAGTTGCTTAGGACAGTCAATCCAAGCCATTTGCAGAGAATTTCGGTGGTTGCTAAGGTAATAGTAGCTCGCTCAAAGCTTCTTAATAATATTAATCTAACTTGGATCATTTCAGAGGCTAGCAATCTTCAATTCAATAATGTCTCTCCTCCTGACAGACATTCTGCATATTTTATAGATCTGATCAATATGTTATTAGTCAACAACCTGACGCTGGCTCATGAATTAATCCTTTTCTGTCAACCCAACAGTTTATAGTCTTCTGTAACCTCATTCCCTCATTGTAGATGTGACCTGGCTTAATCCAATGAAGATAAAATTAACTTTCCCCCCTCGTAGTACTCTCCTTCTATATTAATTTAAATCTCCAAGGACAGCTACTCCAGACAAATAATTTTATGCTTGACCTTTTATGTGCAAGATTAAAGTGGTATGGACATATGCATGGGAAGTCAATGAGCTGTCTCTCCATTTTCATCCTTCTTTAACAGTGCTGGAAAAATTCCATGTGAACGCAGAGGATTACTAAATGACAGTGATATATTTATTTAAGTTGTGAAAAGAACTCCGTCACTTCAGCTTCGTATTTAGTATCAGTAGTGTCTTTGTCTTTTTTGAAAGGTAAATTAATAATAAGTGGTGGCAGCACTATCAGAGTTATTGTAGATATGGCACACCAAGGATGTTTTTAACAGTTTGCAATATGCAAAAGTAATCATCTATGCTCCTGCATCTCATGTGGCATATGACATTACCTGCTAAGAAAAAGAAAAAGGTGGGAAATATTATTTAACTTTGCATAAGAGCATTAATAGACTGCCTGTACTTCTGGGCAAATACGAAGATTCCACTTGGATAACAGAACAAGATTTCTTCATAAACATCTAGCATACATTTCTTTGAGGTTCAGTTTTAATGTCTAGTCATCTGCAGGCCAAAATTTGAAAAGAATTTGTCTTTCAGGCAAAATGGTTTCTATTTCCTCTCCCTTCCTACCTAATCTCATCCACCTCCTCCACCCACCTGTCCACACATGCCTCCATACACCCCCTTAGATACCATTTTGGTATCTAACTTCTTGGAAGTCATTTAGGGTAGCTTATTTTTTCCTTTCCAAGTAACACCCAAGTCTGAAAAAATACATACATGGCAAATCATTGCCACTGAATTGAAATGTAAAGAAATATATTGCCTCCTCATAGACTTGTAAGTGTAAAATTCTTTCCCTATATAAGAGAGGAATGAAATGTCTATTGGAACACAATTATCATTTTATTTCTGTAAACATTAACTCTATAGGCTTTTGGTTGTATTTGATTAAGTATAATAAGCAATGTTTATTTTTGTTTTTGTTTTTTTGTCCGTCAAGAGGCTTGAACTCCGGGCCTGGGTGCTATCCCTCAGTTCTTCAGCTCAAGGTGAGTGCTCTACCACTTGTGCCACAGCACCACTTCCAGTTTTCTGAGTGGTTTATGGGAGATAAGAGTCTCACAAAGTTTACTGCCCAGGATGGTTTTGAACTGCAATCCTCAGATTTCAGCCTCCTGAGTAGCTAGGATGCAGGCGTGAGCCACCAACGCCGGCAATAAGCAACATTTTACATTGTAATAGAGAAAAGAAATATTGTTCAGCAAAAACCCAAGAACGCTATTATATTCCTGATTGACTGCCACATCACAATATATATTCTCTCTATGTTTCTACATGTTTTTTGTGTGTTTTGTTTTGGAATGTGTGTGTGTGTGTGTGTGTGTGTGTGTGTGTGTGTGTGTGTGTATGTGTGTGTGTGTGTGTGTGTGCATGCACACACACACCGCACCAATCCGGGGACTTGAACTCAAGGCCTCAAACTCTCACTTGACATTTATGCACATGGCTGGCTCACTACCATTTGAACTTCACCTCCACTTCTGACATTTGTGGGTTAATTGTGCCCATTCTGTCTTCAAACCGTGATCTCCAGATCTCAATCTCCTGAGTAGCTAGGATTATAGCTTTATGCTATAAGTTTATTGTGAAATCTTTTGATCAAAGAGCAAACATTTGTATATCCTCCATTCAGAGCTCATTAACAAGACAAAGGATTCTGTGAAATCCCTGAAACTAATTTCAAGTTTCCTCCACTTAAAAATACATTATTAGCTTTTTCTCTCTCCGTTCGTTTCTAGCTCTCTGCTCTCTCTCTGTTCTTACCCCTCTCTTGCTCTTGCTCTTCCTCTCTTGCTCTTGCTCTTGCTCTTGCTCTTGCTCTTTTTTCTAGCTCTCTCTGCTCTCTCTCTCTCTGCTCTAGCTCTAGCTCTTTCCTCTCTCTCCTCTCTTTCCCAGCCACGTGGAGTGCCAACCTTGCCTGGTCCCAGCAGGTCTACTGAGTAAACCTTCCCCTTACCTAAATACCACGTGCGTGGTGCAGTTCTTACTCGGATACCTCTTTTTAAAAACCTAACATAAATGGTGCCGTTAAAAGACATTATTACTCTGTATTTTACCTCAATCATTTATTTAATACTAAATATGATAAATATATTTGAATGAACTCATATACATTGTTATCTTCAATAAACATTCTTATATTTCAACCTTTCTAAGACTCACTTTTCTCTGTCTTCTTTAGTATTTCTATTTTAAAAAGTATTGTCAGGGAAAGGGGTTACAGTTACATAAGTAAGATAGTGAGTACATTTCTTATTGAACTTTTTACCCCTCCTTCATTTTTCTCCCACTTTTCTGCCCCTCTACTCACTTCCCCGTCCTTGTACTAATCATTTCCAACATATTGTCTTGGAGTATTGCCGTTGTATTATTTCCTTCCTTGTCCTTTGTCTTATACAGAGCTTCCATCTAAATCTCAACATTTGACATCTTTCTTCAAAGATAGATTTGTTGTTAGACACTATAATTAGGTGTTTTTTTTCTTGGTCTACTAATTTTTTTCTAGAGTTATTTTGGCTTCCACTATGGTTATGACGCATTGAATATTAGGGCTGGGATCTGAAATATCTCCCCAACTCTTAGATGCAGCAGGTATTTCTTTCAATGAAGTAGTGTTTGAAGATGAAAACGTTAGGCGGCGGAATGATTGTGATGACTCTAACTCCATCTCTGGATATTTTTTCATTGATAGTTTCATAAGTTAATGGGATATTACAGTTGGTGGTCGTACAGCTGTATTAGAGAATTTTGGAGGTGATGGAGAATTTTAGAGGTGGTGGAGACTTTTCTAAGTGGTGATGTTTTCAAGAGAGACCTAGCCAGAGGAAATCCATAACTGACAGACATACCTTTGAAGTGTAATTTTTTCTATTTTTAGCAGATCTTGTCAGGTGTTTTGGTTACAGCAAAGGCAAACTACCCAATCCGCTGTCTTTCCTAACCCTCACAGTCTATATTTTCTCCCTAATATGTTACAAAACCTTTGTCATAATTTCATAAGGGAAGTTTTGTATTTATTTATTCTATTTGGAATGTATTAGCCTAGCCATGTAGATGTTTTCTCCTCAGTTCTACAATATTCATTTTCTCCTTAAAGATTCAATTCCAGTATGCCCTCAAAAAATATATATTTTCTGTATATATTAAATTAAAATGTCAACTTTTCTGTTTCGACCCTGTGCATATTTCCATAGTTGTCTGAGAACTGGAGGGACTTTTGACCTTAACTTTATATATTGTACTAACTAGTGACTCATTTCATGGACTAGGATTTGAGACAAACCAGAAGGCAATTTTGCATTAGTTAATAAGCACAGCATATAGAAAACTGATAGGTTTAGTTTCCATTTGCTTGCTCTTTAGCTCTCTGGATATTTATATTGAGTAGAATAATGCAGAGTCACTTTGGCTACATTAACGGACAAGTGTAAAAGATTCTTCTGAGAAGACAAAGAGCTTCCTGAGATCTGGATATTCTGTGTAGTGCTTAATAATCTAAAGTTAAATTATGAGCTTTGCAACCTCTGTAGTAGCTGTGTTTGTGAGTGTTGAGCATTTCTAATGTTTGCCTCAACTTCTTCTTCCTTTAACATACCTTAATTTTATTAAATCCTGCTATGAGTGCACCTTATGGAATACTATGAGGCCTATGGACTAACTGACCGAAAATAATTAATATACCTTTAAAACGCACTTGTTTCTTACCCACCCGTGTTTAAACTTGCTGGCTTTTTCCTTTCCTTTCTACATCAGTCCTCTGTTTACAAATATTTTATTTAGTAATTTTGGTGTTGTCAATAGAAAAGTCATTGAAAACGTTTAATAAATCCTACTGCTTGAGGGTCAAAATCCAGGGAAAGTTAACACTGAAAAGCAGGAAGAATGGTAATTTCTGCATACAAAATTCTTTATCATCTCATCAGTGTATCAAGAATTGATTTTACTGAAAGGAAATGTCAAATATCCTAAATTCCAACATGGCTGACAATAACAGTTATGCATACTTAGAATCATGCATATTATTTATGTAAGGAAAAAACAAATAATGCTTAGATAAGGAAATAATTCACACATTTATACTACTTCAAAATATTCTCATCTTCGTTGCCTCATTGCAAGACTTCAACAATGCCTATGCTTTATTTGGGGCTTTAGAAAATGTCAAATCACTATGAAAAAGTCGAAGCCATTTTTATCCATTATATTCTAAACCAAAAGAAGTAATCTATCATTTTTCCCACTGAAGTGGTACTCTAATGAAAAAGGAAGGGAAAATAATGACTAGCTAGATAAGCTGTCAACAGTCCTAAGGTAGTGGATTCAGACCAGTTCAGTTCGGTTTTGTTCATGAAATAAAAATCCAGAGCACCCAGCAAATTTGACCACATGTGTTTAGTTCTTGCCCCAGATCCCCTTAGTAACCCGTGAAAAGAGAGACCAGAGTTGTATCTTACATGCCTCGTTGACAGGCTATACCCTTTGGCACAGAACAGAACAGGTGCCTTCTTGCTTAACTGCTTACTACCTGCATGGCTTCTTTTAAATTGGCATCTGCCCCTTGTTCAAGTGGTGGGTTGTGCAGCTGAGTAGCTATGGCCCACAAGCCTCCTTCAAAAAGATGCCAGGATTTCTTTCTGAGCTTAGATTTTAGCTGGATTCATTTGTAGAAAACCTCCATGTAAACTTTTCACCTGAAAAAAAAGATGAAAGACAATTTCACGTAGAGAAATCATCGAGGGGCCCAAACAAGGAAGACAGTGGGAGAGAGATGATTTACAAATCTGTTCTGCTAGTTCTTCTAACTTCAAAGAAGGCTAAAACTTTTGGGGAGAGTCATAGAGGTTGAAATAAAGCATATAGTCTGGAGACTTTAAAAAAATGGACTGATGCTTATAGTTCACTGAAACTGATGAAGATATTTTCTCCCAGTAAATAATATTAATGTTAACTAAAAATACAAAAAAGTAAAGACAACCCCAACAATATGTCAAGAGAACTGAAATAAGAATTTCTTAATTGAACATCTGTCAAAATATAAAAAAAATTTGTGCTAGATGCCAGTGCCTTTTACCTGTAATCCCACCTATTCAGCAGAATGAGAGCTGAGAATCATGGTCAAATCCCGCCTGAGCAGACAAATCAGAGTGACAGCTCTAAAATGCAGAAGTGGAACTGTAGTTTAAGTCGTTGAGTGCCAGCCTTGAGCAAAGGTACAGTACCCAGTTCCTCAGATTAATTTACAGAAAGAAAATGTGTCAAAATATTTAACTGTTGCTATAATATTTATGTTTTAGTTATTATTTTTGTCCTAGTACTAGGGTTTGAACTCAGGGCTGTATTTTTTGTAACCGTTAACACCCTACCACTTGAACCTTACCTTCACTTATGGTTTTATGCTGATTAGTTGAATAAACATCCCTTGGTTTTGTCTTACTGACTGGTTTCAAACCTCCATCCCCAGATGTCAGCCTCCTGAGTAGTGAGCCACCAGTGCCTAGCAACATTTTCATTTAAAGTAAAATTCAGCTGATGCACTAGTATTTCTAGTTTAAGATTTGTAGTGATATGTTCATTCAATGATCACAGATCACCTCCATTTTTTCACTCTGCTCTGACACTCTTAATTCGTATCTGTTTCCATAACATGTAACTCAACTTTAGATAGCGACAATGTGATTATATACCTTCCAGAGGCTACCTGACTTACTATCCTGAAATTAATTCTTTGTAAATTGAAAGGTGAAAGCTATTTCTTTTAATACCTGCATTATTTTTCTCATTCTGTATATTATATTAGACCCAAACAGTAGGCATTTTTTTTTAAAAAATTCTGTGAAGGAACTAAGCACTAACTTTATTTGGTTATTGATGTTAAATTTGTAATTAATCATTGTTGAACATCTCATTCATTGACTGCTTGTATGACCTCATACAGATATCAAGTTTTAGGAAAGCATGCATGCTCGGTTACTTGGTTAGTGAGGTGTAACTGACTATGACTATCACGAGGTATTTTCATATGTTGGGCTCAGATGCATTCCACCATCTTTACCATTCTATGCTTTCAGAACATGTCCTGGCCTCCAGCTATCCACATGACCCACCGGGCTAGTCTGCAGTGCCTACCGACACAGGTGTTTTTCTTCACATGCTTCGTGAGCATTTTCGGTAGAGTTGAGGAGTGATTGCATCCATTTCTCAGAGGTCTTATGAAAAATTAAATAGTTTGCACAACATGGTAAAACATTATTGGAACAACCAAGGCTTAATATTATTACCATATAACATTATTTTTATTGAAACATAAGCACCTGTCTATTACACTATTAAGTTTAAAAAGAAGATAAAAAGAGCATAAATAATCTGGTATCAAAAACATATGTATACTTTTTAGGAAAAAGGATATTCTATTTATTTCAACTGTGAGGTATCTCAAATAGCTTCTAGAATACTTTGAGGTTTTTGGAAAAGCATAACTTATATACTTGATTCTATATTTATTATAAGTACTTATTTTATTACTCAGATTGAGAGATATTGGAGAGAAAGACTCATTAAATTACCGTTTGAAAATCTGTCACTTGATGACCTAATTGAAGGGGAATATTTATAATAATGTTGAAAATCTATACATATTAATCTATGCAATTGGATTCTGAGCTTTTAAACAAGCCAAGAAAATACTTGTTTAATTTTAAATAGCATCATGTAGTACAATTTCACAATTAAGTGATTAAGTGCATGAATATCTTAGCAGAATGCTTATTACACATTAACACTTACAAGATAATATTATTGCTATAGTCATCTTTATCAATATTACTTTCATTAGCAATAGTAAGAATAGCAATGGCATTGGTATTCATCAGTTTAAAAGTTCATATTTTAATAAAAAGTTTTGAATATATGGATCCTATTTGATTTTAAATTATGTGAAATCAACACAATAAGAAATGAAGTGCATAGTAAGGGCAATGGTAATCTTGTGGTAATATGAAGGAGATTTTCCTGCAGACTTTTGACCTGTAGATGTGTGTGTGTGTGTGTGTGTGTGTGTGTGTGTGTGTGTGTGTGTGTGTTCATTCTATAGGATACACATTCTATAACATATATACACCCACACATTCTATAGTCTATATATATTAAAACATACATTATCTATCTATCTATCTATCTATCTATCTATCTATCTATCTATCTATCTATCTATCTATCTATCTATCTATCTATCTATCTATCTATCTATCTATCTATCTAGGAATATTCTCAGATACACTATTTCCAAATGTTATTTTTTAACAGTAAGAATAAATCTTCTCAGTTCAATAAAGATTGTTCTTTAACCTTTTATCTTTATGTTTATGTGGTCTTACCATTCTTAATTAGAATTGATATTTGAAACCTTTTTCTTTTTTAATTTTTATTTATTTTTTATTGTGAAAATACTCTACAGAGGGCTTACAATAACATGGGCAAGATAATGAGTAAATTTCTTATCAGGCATTGTAGCCTCCCCCTTTGTTTCCCCTTCCCATCCCTTCCCAGCCGTCCCCACCCCCCCGCCCAACCCTTCCCCCAACCAAAGTTGTAAAGTTCATTTCAAAGTGACAACTTGGATTTCTCATTGTTGCAACGGGTCCACCTGTATCCTTATTTAAACGACTTGTTTTTCCCCTTCCCCTCCACAAATTATACTGACATCAAATACAGTGAAAGCAGGGGTTATACTGTGGGTGAGGGACATACAAAGCAACAAAGAAATAATCTTATAAATGCGTTAGAAACAAATGCATGAAAGAAAAAAATACATTTGAATACATAGCTTAGGGTTCATTTTCCTAACATCACCTTATCTGACCTTTTCTGCTTGACTCATTCATATACTAGATGTTGCAAATAAGGGAAACCATGGGACCTATGTTACTTTGGGCTTGGCTTACTTCACTTAATGTAATTTTTTCCAAGTCTTTCCATTCCCGAAAAAATGGGGCAATGTCATTCTTTCTGATGGAGGCATAGAGTTACAAAATTATCGAAAATATTGAGATTTTACGGACATCTGTAGGCATGTCTCTAAAATATACAGCAATAAACCCAACACACCATTTTTTAACCAGGTGCACATCCTTGTTCTTTTACAGTAGGTAATATATGCAATCAACCCATACAACAAAAAGGAATGGATATAGAACATAAGGCATAATGCAGTATTCTAATTCATGCAATATTTTGTAGAGCCACCAGATTTTTTAAGTTTACATTTTTCTTTTACTTTTCTTTTGTTTGTAGGTGTGGGTTCATGTGTGTGTGTGTGTGTGTGTGTGTGTGTGTGTGTGTGTGTGTGTGTGTGTGTGTGTGTGTATGTGTGTGTGTGTACAGTGACTTAAACTCAGAGCCTTGTGTTCTTGTTTGCCTTTCTTTGCTCAGTCTGGCAATGTATCCCTTGAATCACTTCTGCTTCTGGGGATCTGCTATTTAGTTGGAAATACAAATGTCTTGGATTTATCTGCCTGAACTGGTTTTGCACCTCAGGTTTTAGAGCTCAGCCTGGTGAATAGTTAGGAGTACAGAAATGAGCCACAGTCAGCTAGCTTTGAGCTTACTATATAAGCACTTACCTTAACAGATAATAATTTCTGACCTACAAATTATTAAGTAAACTAAGATGTTATTGCACTTTCTCTTTTAAATAGCATATCTAACTTTGAAACTTTGCTTTGAGTTATCCATAGTTTTTTTGTAATCACATTGTCTTCAGAGTATGAAAATATATTTCAATTCCTTCCATACTAGTTCATCCATATATATTAGGTGCTATTAGAAACTGGGCATTTTGTCAGATAAAGGACAATTTGCGCAAGTGCCATCCTGTGTTCCTTTTTTTTTAAATCAAATAATCGTTGCTAAGTACTAGGCTAGGGTAACACATTCTGCGATTATTCATGATGTCTTTCATTCCACAGGTAACATTTGAAGTTACAATTGCAGTATCTAGGTGTAATTAATTTAGCATGGTAGTTGGCCCAGACATCAATTTCTGAGAATTTTTTTTTGTTTTGTATTTGTGTAACTTGGGAAATTTTCAATAGGTTTGAATTAATTCTGCCATAATATTAGATACCTAAATTTTAGTGAAACTTACATAACCTGAATGTAAGCACTGATGTGTAATAATTTTTATATTGCTTTTTTAAAACAATAAGTTATTAATTGTGAAAATAATGTACAAAGGGGTTACAATCAAATGAGCAAGGTAATAAATACATTTCTTTCTTTCTTTCTTTTTTCTTTCTTTTTTCTTTCTTTTTTCTTTCTTTCTTTCTTTCTTTCTTTCTTTCTTTCTTTCTTTCTTTCTTTCTTTCTTTCTTTCTTTCTTCCTTCCTTTCTTTCTTTCTTCGTTTCTTTGTTTCTTTGTTTCTTTCTTTGTTTCTTTCTTTCTTTCTTTCTTTCTTTCTTTCTTTCTTTCTTTCTTTCTTTCTTTCTTTCTTTCTTTCTTTTTTTAGGGTCCATTCGTCGGGCCTGAACTCTGGGCCTGGGCGCTGTCCCTAAGCCCTTCAGCTCAAGGCTAGCGCTCTAACACTTGAGCCAAGGCGCCACTTCCAGCTTCCTTCTTTTTGCTTATGTGGTGCTAAGGAATCGAACTCAGGGCCTCAGACATTCAATGCAAGCGCTCTACCACTGAGCCACCTTTGTTGCCTCCTCCTTTGCTTCCCTTTACTATCCCTTCCCTCCCATCTCCACAACTACATTTCCTCCTCCCCTCTTGCCTAAATTGTAAAGTTCGTTTTTCGACATAGCATCATATACATTGCATTGTTGCAATGGGTCAACCTGTATCCTATTTAAACAATTGTTTTCCCTTCCTTTTCCCAAATTATACCAACATCAAATAAGTGAAAACAGAGGTTATACTGTGGGGGAGGGACATACAAAGCAACAAAAATATCACATGGTACCTTATAAATATTTTTGAAACAATAGCAAGAAAGAAAATAAAACTTGTGTCCTTATCTTGGGGTTCATTTCACTTAACATCATGTTATCTGACCTTTTCTGCTTGTCTCAGACATATACTAGTTATTGCAAATAAGGAAATCCATGGGACCTATGTTTCTTTGCACCTGGCTTACTTCACATAATATAATTTTTTCCAAGTCTTTCCATTTCCCATAATTCTAAAGAAAGATAATATTAGAAGTGAACTCATAAAAACAGAATTTTCTCTGATTTTTAAAATCATCTGACAGTTGGCTAAATCAAATGAATTTATGAATCCAAAATGAGTAATAAACTAGGCATCTTTAAACTACCTTAAAATGCTTTTTCTAATTTTCATGATTCTCTGAAAACTCTTAGGAACATAAGTATTTGAGAACTTTTTCTAAAAATATTAAAAAATATTGAGTTTTCATTTATACATGGCATAAGAGAATATTCCATAAACAACAAATACTAAAAAAAAGAATATATCATAAAATGACCATTGAAATTCATCAATTTGAACTTTTCTTACCAGTTGGACATTCTTTATACATCTCTTCTAAATTTACATGCATATCACATTCATCACAATAACACAAACACTCACTAACTTGATATTTAATTGTTGTCTTCATTTTACATGGATTGTTATTGCTGTTATTGCTACTGTAGCAGTTTGAAAGGCAATCACTAAAGCTATTGTTGATGCTCAGACTCTTACATCAAGTATAAAAGGAAGTCTGTAAGATAATCAAAAGAAAAATTATTTGCCCTTTGATCATTTGGATTGCTAAGGTTGTAGTTCTTAGAATGATAAAAAACAAAACAAAACACATAGTGATTAATATGTATGTCCTATAAAATGTATTTCATTCTTAGAATTCTTTCTGGATAAATTACAGACAACAAGTTCATATTGGGTTTTATGTAAATAGTATTTGTTTTCTCATGATTCAGTTGACAGCTTTGAGGGCTGTGCTTATTCAATTTCTCATTCACAAACTAGTATTTTCTTATCTATCAACTCTGGTATCAAAGACATCAACTCCCTACAGGGAAAATGGACAGAGACTTTCATTCTGCACAAGTCATCATGCAGAGAGACAAAAGAAAGACTAGCTTCCAACATCAGATGAAGAAAGAGGACAAACATTCTTTTCCAGAAACTCCTCACATAATTCTCCTTTCTCTAATTGTATCACTTCGCTGCAGAAACTCTTGGTTGAACAACCCCAATTAGCCATAGTTTCTATGTATTAGTTAACTTAGAATCTGTTTTCTAGATTATTAAGGTATTAAGGAAAATGGAATTTTCATTCCTTACTTAGAAATTATCCTTCTAGAGTCAAATTTAAGTGAAATGTATGAAAATAAAGACATTTTCATACATCCATATTCTCCACATTGCTACCATATTGCTATCCACATTGCTACCATCCTTCCTTTCTGATTGATCCTTGAGAGTTTATGCACCCTCCGGACAATGGAGTACTCCAAAAAGGGAAGATGGAAAGTCTAGAATGCAGTTGACCCACCAGAAAATACTATAAAGTCTAGGATGATTATTAAGGAGATTTCTGGAAAAGACTATTAGAGCTATATGAAAAACCTCTTGTTTTAAATAAGTCATGAATCAATCATGTCCTAGATGAAACATATAAGCTGTTACATATGCATGAAGAAATACTAGTGGGTAATTAGCATATGGAATGATGCTAAAATTTATTTCTTACTAGACAATAAATTTAATGATGTGTACTCTGATTTGACCCATTTTGTTTCAGCTAATTCTGTATTTCCTTAGAGCTAAAGAAACTCAAAATCTCTTTGGTATCTAACATCCAGCAATTTTTTCACTCTTATTAGTTAATTTAGTGTAAGACCAATGGTATCATATTTGATTGATTTGAGATGTCAATTTCTATCATTTTGACCAGATTATTCTCAGTACCCGAGGTGAAAAATTCTCTTGAAGTATATCTGGCATTTTCTTTACATGCCATTTCAGTAAAGTGAATGTCAAGCTGTCACATCTGTAAATATGGACTTAAAACATTACCCATGTTTTCCTAAGTCTCCTGTGGTTACAAGTAAAATGCCAGGAGGACACGGCTAGCATTAAAAGGGCCCACTTATGTTCTGTTTACTAATTTACATTTTGTCGAATTAAGCTGTCAAGTAATAGATGTCATGTTGCAAAGAAGAATACATTTTAAAATATTTTTTAACTTCAATTCATTTAAGTCAATAATACATACAATACAGAAATAATTGGTAGAGTGTGCATATAATGTTCTGACTAAAATTACTCACCTACCAGCCACATTTTTTGTGCATGTGTTTGCTGGTATTGAAGCTTGAAATCAGAGTCTGACCTCTGTCCTTCAGATTTTGCTATTCAGGGTTGGTGCCACTAAAGTCACAGCTCCACTTCTGATTTTGAGTGGTGGATTGGAGATATGTCCTATAGATTTCCTTCCTGGATGGCTTTGAACCATGATCCTTAGAACTCAGCCTCCTGAGACACAAAGATTATGGAAGTGAGTCATCAGTACCTCACTACTTACCAGTCTTCTTATTAAGACATTAACCCTAATATGAATTATGTTTATTATAAAGCAATTATACTATGGAAAGTACACACACTAGACAGTAACAAAGACAGTATTTGTGATAGTGTTAGAATTAAATTAAGATTTTGATAGGTATTTCTTTCTACCTACTACTACAATATTTTTGAATCATACTGGAATTTGAATTCTGAGCCTCCTATTGTCAACCTGTTCTTTTCCTCCTGAACTATGCCTCTGGTCTCCAAAAAAATCAATATTTGAGCCAGATGTCTGCAACTCCCATTTATAGCCCTAGTCACTCAGGAGGATGAGAGTTGAGGAACGGTTTTTAAAGGTTGGCCAGGCAGAAAGGCCATGAGGCTCTTTTTGATTTTATTTTTGTTTTGGTTAATCATGGGGCTTGAACTTAGGGCCTGGGCTTTGTCTCTGAGATTTCTTACTAAATGTTAATACTCTACTATTTTGAACCACAGAGCAACTTCTGGTTTTCTAGTAGTTAATTGGAGATAATAATCTCAAAGACTTTCTTACCTACGCTGTTATCTAACTGCCATTCTCATATCTCAGCCTCTTGAGTAGCTAGAATTACAAGAGTGAGCCACCAGTATACAAAAAAAAAAGTAGAGCTATGGGTACCATTGAAAGAGAAAAGCACAGGGACAATACGCAGATCCTGAGCTCAGTTTCCAGGACTGGCACCTATACATTTATATATTTGTTGGGATGAAATTTAAAATTTTACCGATGCTAGGCAACCACTCTAATTTTGCCTGCTTTTCCAGGTGAAATTATATATTTTATATCAAAGTATATCTTGAGTTATTTATTCAATGTTCCACATTTCTAAACTTTGATATTTGCTTGTGAAAATTCATGTAATTAGTGGTTTCTACAAGTGTTTCATTGCCTTTATAATATATTCAGCCTTAAGGCAGATTGTATGTTCAATATCAGTCAAAGATTAGGAGGGGAATGACATTATTTGTATTATTTGAAGTTCTTCCTAGTAGAATATATACACACACATGCAGAGCAAAGGTCAGAGGGAGACAGAGACAGAGACAGACAGACAGACAGACAGGCAGTCAGGCAGGCAGGTAGGAGAGAGAGAAGAGGATGGAGGGGAGGGGAAGTGAGGGGACAGAAGAGTAGAGGAGAGACAAAAACAGACTGACAGAAAGACAGTTGGGGCAGAGATAGAGACAGAAGACATTACTATTACAAGAATGTAGGCAATTCCTAGGATTTACTAGGATGCAGAGACAAACATGACATGGGCTAAACAGTAACATAAATATAACAAAAGGTCCAGAGAGGACATAGGTAGAAGTAGGAATGATTTAAAACTAAGCAGGCCAAAAAATTTGTGGCTCCTGTTACATGAATTTCAGTTTAGGCAAAGGACCTTTAAATATTAGATAGAGATTACAACTCTATACAACTTTTGTCTTTTAAAAGTAGATACAAGATCAACCATAATACTTTAGACAAAAGGGCTAGATTTTAGGGCATTTATTTATTTATATATCCACTGATTCATTTCAGAAATAATGTAGGATATAGCATGTACTAAACATCTCTTGTACATAAATATTCAAGTATAAACAAGACTAAATACCATTAAAAACTAGAAACTTAAGGTATAGCATCAAATACTTAGGCTTCAAAAAACAATTATAATGCAATCTTGCTAAGCTAGTTCATCTCTTGGTGCATAGAAAGGTGCCTACCATCCAGTGATTCATGATTTAAATCACAGCATATAACAATTACAATCTAGTTCTTAGAAAGTAGACAACAATGAGTTAATTTTGGAAAAGTGTAGGCTCAAGGACACTCAGATAATACATAACTCCTAGGCCTGAAGAATTATACTATTTCAAGATTTCACTGGAAATGGCCTTAAAGGTTGCTTCATGCCAGTCAAAATCCATTGATGAAGTAAAGGGGTGACAGTGTGCAAAACAGGGAATGTACTCATTATCTGGCTTATGCAATGGTAACCCCTCTGTACAATACCTTAATAATAACAAAATAATTTAGAATCATCCATGGATATGTACTCTACTGAGGAAGCTATGGCTAATTCAAGATGGAAAAAACAATAAGAAAATAGAAAGGAATCATTAAAATGAAGCTGGATGACTCAGATGAATCAATAGAGTTACACATGCTGGATACTTAGAGTACAAAATCAGACCCCTAGCATGGCGATGTTTGAGCTGTAAGGTTTACATAATTGAAATTCACCCCAATTGACAATTAATTCTAATTTGCAGAACTTCTAGCAAGTAAAATCAGAAGGGGGCAGGGAAGAACTGTCTGAGACAAAGAAATCAACCCAATAAAATGTGGTATATATACACAATGGAATTCTATGCCTCCATCAGAAAGAATGGCATTGCCCCATTTGTTAGGAAATGGAAAGGCTTGGAAAAATTATAGTAAGTGAAGTAAGCCAATCCCAAAGAAACATGAGTCCCATGGTTTCCCTTATTTGCAATATTTAGTATATCTATAAGTCAAGCAGAAAACGTCAGATAAGGTGATGTTAGGAAAATGAACCCTAAGATATGCATTTAAATGTTTTTTTCTTTCATACATTTGTTTCTAACGCATTTATAAGATTACTTTTTGTTACATTGTATGTCCCTCACCCACAGTATAACCCCTGCTTTCACTGTATTTGATGTGGGTATAATTTGTGGAGGGGAAGGGGAAAAACAAGTCATTTAAATAAGGATACAGGTGGACCCGTTGCAACAATGAGAAGTACAAGTTGTCATGAGGAAAACCAACTTTTCAAGTTTGGGGGAGGGGAGGATTGGGTGTGTGGGGGAGGCTGTGAAAGGAAAACAAAGGAGGAGGCTAAAATGCTTGATAAGAAATGTACTCACTTTCTTGCCCATGCAATTGTAAACCCTCTGTATAGTATTTTCAAAACAAACGAATATTAAAAGAAAGAACGTGGAAAATGCTGCTCCACATAGGAATCAAAGATCATCAAAGTCTGTGTTTAAGAATCATCTCTCACCTCCATGGTTTTCTTCTTCTTTCTGGAATTATCTCTCTGCCATTTTCTTACTGAAATATTTCCTTTCTTCATTCCTTACATATTCTCTTGTTTTCTGGCCATGGTAAACTTTATTCTTGTTTTTCAGTGTGCTCTATCTTTACATTGTAGTGTAATTCTCTTACATGCTCTCATAAGAATAATTAGCATCAATATGCCAAAAGAGTGTCACCTAACACATAAATTTACTTTAGTGCCTATAAGAAAATTGTGTGATCTTGATTTCAAACAGCTACTCCTAGGGAAACCAATTAGAATCACTTCAGATTTCTCAGCAGAGACAATCAAAGCAAGAAGAGCCTGGAATGATGTATGCCATGCCCTAAAAACAAACAAATATCAACCAAGAATACTGTACCCAGATAAACTCTCCTTCATAACTGAAGGCCAAACAAAAACCTTCCATAGCAAAGAAAAATTGAAACAATACATCTCCACCAAACCAGCCCTACAAAAGATCCTTAAAGATGTCCTACACATAGAAAACCAACAAGACCAAAATAAAGGCCAAGACACTGCACCCAAATTGAGAATCCAATAACCATAGGAAGAACCCAGTTTTCGCAGCCCACAAGAAAGTGGATAACATGGCAGGAACTCCCAAATACCTCTCAGTCCTATCTCTTAAGATTAACGGACTGAACTCTCCAATTGAGCGACATAGAATGTCTAGTTGCATTAAAAAACAAGACCCTTCTATCTGCTGCCTGCAGCAGTCACATCTAGCCCATAAAAACAAACACATTTTCAATGTTAAAGGCTGGAACAAAAATACCAAGCAAACTGTCCTCATAAACAGGCGGGAGTTGCAATCCTAATATCAGAAAAAATAGACTTCAAATTAAAATTCGTGAGAAGAGATAAAGAAGGTCGCTACACACTAATTAAGGGATCTCTCCTTCAGGAGGATATTACAATCCTAAATATGTATTCGCCAAACAATGGTGCACCCAAATATATCCAAGGAACACTACTTTCCCTCAAATCCCATATAGATCCAAAGACATTAATTGTTGGGGATTTTAACACACCACTCTCCCCACTAGATAGATCAACTCAGCAAAAACTCAAGAGAGAAACCGCAGATCTAAACAGCTGCATAGATCAACTAGACTTAACAGACATCTACCAAACATTTCACCCAACAGCATCAGAATAAACGCTTTTCTCAACAGCACATGGTACGTTTTCTAAAATAGACCACATTTTAGGCCACAAAGCAAACTTGTCTAAATTCAGAAACATTGAAATTATACCTTGCATTCTCTCTGACCAGAAGGGAATAAAATTAGAACTCAACACCAAAAGCCACCAAAGAAAGTCTGGTATGACATCGAGGCTGAACAACAAACTGCTGAATCATGAGTGGGTCATGGAAGAGATTAGAAAGGAAATTCAAATGTTCATGCTATTCAACAAAAATGAACACACAAATTACCAGCTCCTCTGGGACACAGGAAAGGCAGGACTCAGAGGCAAGTTTATAGCTCTGAGCTCCTACATCAACAAATCGGAGAGATCTGAAACTAACAACTTAATGACACATCTAAACCTCCTTGAAAAAGAGCAGCAAGATAAACCCCAATCCAGTAGACGGAAAGAAATAATTAAAATTAAATCAGAATTAAATGAATTAGAATCCAAAAAAACTATAGAAAGAATCAACAAAACAAAGAGTTGGTTCTTCGAAAAACTCAACAAAATTGACAGACCCTTAGCAAATCTTATCAGAAAAAGAAGAGAACACACCCAAATAACTAAACTCAGAGATGAGAATGGAAACATCACCACGAAAACAACCAAGATTCAGAATATTATAAGGGAATACTTCTCAAAACTTTATGCTAATAAGTTTGAGAACGTGACAAAATGGACTTTTTCTTATCAAATATTGACATGCCAAAACTAAACAAAGATGAGTTAAACCATCTTAACAGGCCCATATCAAGCATTGAAATAGAAACAGCAACAAGAGACCTACCAGCTAAGAAAACTCCAGGACCAGATGGTTTTACAGCGGAATTTTACAAGGCATTCAAAGCAGAGATCACACCAATACTCCTCCAACTCTGCAATGAAATTGAAAGAGAAAGGTCACTACCAAACACATTCTATGAAGCCATCATAAACCTCATCCCAAAACCAGGCAGGAACTCATCAAAGAAAGAGTACTATAGACCCTTTTTTTGATGAACATTGATGCAAAACTGCAGAACAAAATTTCAGAGAATCAACTTCAAAAATTCATCCAAAAAATCACACACCTTAATCCAACAGGATTCATTTCAGGGATGCAAAGCTGGTTCAATATAAAAAAATCCACTAATATTATTTATCACATCAAAAGGAGCAAGAATAAGAACCACATGGTTATCACAAAATATGCAAAAAAGCATTCGACAAGATCCAACACCCCTTTATGATGAAGGTTTTGGAAAAATTAGGAATCCATGGAACATTCCTCAATACAATAAAGGCTGTATATGACAAACCTACAGCCAGCATTATACTTAATGGGGAAAAACTAAAGCCATTTCCTCTTAACTCAGGAACAAGACAAGGATGTCCAACCTTTCCACTTCTCTTCAATCTAGTATTAGAATGCCTAGCTACACCAATAATAAAAGATGCAGACATAAAGGGGATCCACATAGGGAAAGAAGAAATAAAACTCTCCATCTTTGCAGAAGACATGATCTTGTATTTAAAGAATCCCATAGACACCACTCCCAAATTACTCAAGCTGGTTCAAAACTTTGGTAAAGTAGCAGGGTATAAAATTAATCCCCCAAAATCAATGGCTTTTCTGTATTCCAACAATGAGAAAAGTGTGGCTGAAACTAGGAAAGCAACTCCATTTGTAATAGCCCCACAAAAAATAAAATACCTAGGAATTAACTTAACCAAAGAAGTGAAGGACCTCTATGATGAAAACTTTAAAATCTTGAAAAAGGAAATCAACAAAGAAATTAAAAAATGGCAAAACCTCTCATGTTCCTGGATTGGAAAGATTAAGATCGTGAAAATGGCAATACTTCCCAAGGCTATCTACAAATTCAACGCGATACCTATCAAAATCCAAACCTCATTCTTCAAGGAAATAGAAGAGGCAATCCAAAAATTCAGATGGAACAATAAAAGACCCCGAATAGCAAAAACGGTCCTCAACGGAAAGAAAACTGCTGGAGGAATATCAATACCAAATTTCAAACTCTACTATAAATTCATAGTAATCAAAAGAGCTTGGTATTGGCATAAAAACAGACCTCAGGACCAATGGAATAGAATTGAAAACCCAGAAATGAACCTACAGACCTATAGCCATCTAATCTTCGATAAGGGATCTAAAACAATATAATGGAAGAAAGTCAGCCTCTTCAGTAAATTGTGCTGGCAAAATTGGTTAACTACTTGTAGAAAACTAAAACTAGATCCTTATATATCACCCTGTAACAGAATCAACTCCAAATGGATCAAAGACCTCAAAGTCAAATCAGACACTCTGAAAATATTACAGGATGGAATAGGAGAAACCCTAGGTCTCCTTGGCTCAGGCCTAAATTTTCTGAATAGAGACCTGGAAACACAACAAATCAAAGAAAGGTTGGACAAATGGGATTGCATAAAGTTACAGAGCTTCTGCATGGCAAAGTTCATAGCTAGAAAGATCAAAAGAAAGCCCTCGGATTGGGAGAAGATCTTTACGAGCCATACAACAGAAAAGGGTCTTATATCTAAAATATACTTGGAACTCAAAAAATTAAATCCCCCAACAACAAATCCTCAAAGAAACAACTGCCTAATAAACAAGTGGGTGAAAGACTTAAAGACAAACTTCTCTGAAGAAGAAAGAAGGATGTCCAATAGACACATGAAGAAATACTCAACATCCCTAGCCGTAAAAGAAATGCAAATCAAAACAACATTGAGATACCACCTCACCCCAGTTAGAATGGCAAAAATGAAGAACTCTAACAACAACAGATGCTGGAGGGGATGTGGACAGAAGGGCACCTTACTTCATTGTTGGTGGGAGTATGAACTTGTTCAACCACTTTGGAAAGCAGTATTGATGTTCCTCAAAAGACTTCACATAGAGCTCCCCTAGGACCCAGCAATCACACTTTTGGGCATTTACCCAAATGTTTACACACAAGACCACACTACAGCTACCAGCACAACAATGTTTATTTCAGCATTATTTACCATAGCTAAGATATGGAACCAACCCAGATGCCCTTCAGTATATGAATGGATCAAGAAAATGTGGTATATATACACAATGGAATTCTATGCCTCCATCAGAAAGAATGACACTGCCCCAATTGTTAGGAAATGGAAAAACTTGGAAAAAATTATATTAAGTGAAGTAAGCCAGTCCCAAAGAAACACACGTCCCATGGTTTCCCTTATTTGCAATATCTAGTATATTTATGAGTCAAGCGGAAAACGTCAGATAATGTGATGTTAGGATAATGAACCCTTAGATATGTATTTTAATGTTTTTTTTCTTTCATGCCTGTGTTTCTAACGCATTTATAAGATTATTTCTTTGTTGCTTTGTATGTCCCTCCGCCACAGTATAACCCCTGCTTTCACTATATTTGATGTCAGTATAACTTGTGGAGGAGATGGGGAAAAAGAAGTCGTCTCAGGATTCAGGTGGACCTGTTGCAACAATGAGAAGTATAAATTGTCATGTCAAAAATGAGCTTTTCAATGTCGGGGGGGGGGAAGGTTTGAAGGTGGAGGCTGGAGGCTGGGCAGGGAAGTGAAGGGTAAACAAAGGAGGAGGCTGCAATGCTTGGTATGAACTGTATGCATTATACTTCCCATGTAATTGTAACCCATCTGTACAGTATGTTCACAAATAAAATAAAATAAAATAAAATAAATTAATTAAAAAAATAAAAAAACAGCTACTCCTGGCTTTACTTAAATGGCTCTTTTTCCTTTTTCTAAGTAATAAATGCCCTAATATAGTGAATTGCCTCTTCATCAAGCCAATTAGATTTTAGTCTTATTTTTTATACCCTTTTTAATGCTATATGCTGAAAATTATTTTAATTAATTTATTTATTGATAAGTTTTTTATTGTGAAAATACCATACAGAGGGGTTACAATTACATGAGCAAATAATTAGTACATTTCTTAGCAAGCATTGTTGACTCCACTTTTGTTTCCCCTTATCATCCCTGCCCTTCCATCTCTCCTCAGCCCCCCATCAAAGTTGTAAAGTTTTTTTTTCGATATAGTATCCTGAACATCTCATTGTTGCAATGGGTCCACCTGTGTCCCGATTTAAAAAATTTGTTTTTTCCCTTCCTCTCCCCAAATTATACCAACATCAAATACAGTGAAAAAAGGGTTATACCCTGGGGGAGGGACATACAAAGCAACGAAAAAATCACATTATAAATATCTTAGATAGATTAGCAAGAAAGAAAAATCACTTGAGTACTTATCTTGGGGTTCATTTCGCCTAACATCAACTTATCTGTCCATTTCTGTTTGTTTCAGAAATATACTAGTTATTGCAAATAAGGGAAACCATAGGACCTATGTTTCTTTGAGCCTGGCTTATTTCATTTAATAAAATTTTTTCCAAGTCTTTCCATTTCCTAAAAAATGGGGCCATGTCATTCTTTCTGATGGAGGCATAGAATGCCATTGTGTATCTATACCATATTTTCTTGATCCATTCATCTACTGAGGGGCATATCTTGGTTGGTTCCATATCTAAGCTGTGAAAAATAATGCTGCAGTAAACATAGGTGTGCTGGTAGCTTTAGTGTGGTCTTGCTTGTGATAATTTGGCTAAAGGCCCAAAAGTGGGATTGCTGGGTCATAGGGAAGCTCTATGTGGAGTCTTTTGAGGAACCTCTATACTACTTTCCAAAGTGGTTGAACAAGTTTACACTACCACCAACAATGCAGTAAGGTTCCTTCGGTCCATATCCCCTCTAGCAACTGTTGTTATTAGAGTTCTTGATTATAGCCAATCTAACTGGGGTGTGGGGTTATCATTGTTATTTTGATTTGTATTTCTTTTATGGCTAGAGAGGTTGAGCATTTTTTCATGCGTCTATTGGCCATCCTTCTTTCCTCTTCAGAGAAGTTTCTCTGTAAGTCTTTAGCCCACTTATTTATTGGGAGGTTGTTTCTTTGAGGATTTGCAAATCATTTTTAAAATTTATATGCTTGAAATTTATAATCGCCCACCATAAACCCTTCTTCTAAACATGTAGATCCAATACTATCATTCAATCAGACAGACCAAAATATATGTTAAGCTTTAATATAACAAAATTTAAGAGTTCTATCCAAAATGTAGGCTTTCTAAAGGTGTGAGAAAACAAACAATTCATCATTTGGCAGCATTAAATATCTTAAACATAGCTACAGTAATGAAATCAATTCACAGATATGATGCAATTCCTATCAAAACCCCAATGTCATTCTTCACAGAAACAGTCATGTCAACAACAGAGTTCATATGAAAACATAAAAAGACCCTAAATAGCAAAAGTAATTCTGAGCAAAAAATATAGTCATCAATATTAGTAGTATTTCAATACTAAGTTTCGAATCATGCTACAGACCCATAGTAACCATAACCATAACAACATAGAACTGGCACAAAACCAGCATAAGATTAATGAATCATAATAAAAGATTCAGAAATAAGCATACAGAAGTTCTGCCAGCTGATTTTTTGACAATCGAAGTGCCAGCAATCTTACATTAAAAAGAGACACCTCTTAAGTGATGTTGGACAAACTGAACATCTACATGGAAACGACTAAAATTAGATCTCTGCTCCTTAAAATTGATTAAGACTTAAACATTGAAACTATTATAAGAAATGTAGAAAAGATTTGAAGAATTAAACATAGGCAGTTATTTTCTGAATAGAAATCCAATTTCCTCTGAAATAAGATCAAGAATGGATTATTGTGACTGCATCAAATTCAAAAATGATGATTTGTCTTGACAAAACAAACTACAACAAGAATGACGAGTCAACTCCCAGAATGGGGAAAAAATCTTGTTCAGCTATTTATCAGATGAAGATTTAATAACCAGAGTATACATAGACTTTAATAAGGTAACTCCTCTTAAACAAGTAATCCAATTAATAAATGAGAAATTATTGAACAGAGAAATCTCAGAAGTACAAATGGAAAATGCATACATGAGTAAATGTACTACATCTTTATGTCATAAATAAATACCAACAAAAGCACATTGAAATTCTCTCTCAGCCCAGTCATAATAAGAAAACAAAGAACCATGCATTTTGAGAAGGCTAAGCTGAAAAAGAAAATTTCATACACTGTAGGCTAGTGCAACCACTTTGGATATCATAATGGTGTTTGCTAAAAATAAAACGAAAATAGTCACCTACCTAATGACCCTGCCACAGATTTTGGTATATACCACACAAAGAGAGGTTAAGTGTACACTTTTGTTTATGGTAAGTGTTTATGCACAACATTGTTCACACTAGTGAAATTAAAAATAACTTCCAGAAGTAGTAACCATATCCAAATACTTACCTGATATCTTAGAAATCATGTAGGTAGCTCAGAATAAATATGCTTAAAATCAAATGCTAATTCAAAAGACCTTACTTTATTCAAGACACACAGTTCTAAGGACATCATGTTCAAGAAAAAATGTGAATAATCAGTATGAAGAATTCAGTAGGATAGTTGATCAACTCTATTTTTCTTATAATAGCACCCAACTTGTGCTAAAGATGAGTAACTTTTTCATGTATCTCTTGGTACTGGATCATTTTCTTAAGAATATCTCTGCATAGTAAACATGGAAGTAAGGATACTGGGTTTAACCAGTGCCATCTTGGACATGTGGTGGATGATAGGGAATTGGGTTTAACTGGCTTGACTTCATGGTGGAGAAAGGTGAAATCACATCTTCAGATGAGGGTATAGCTGAATTCCTAGAGGCCAATTCCTACCTGCCAGTTCTGAGCCATGAACTTCAAAGACTTGAGCTCCCTGTTACCCTAGCTCCTGACCAGGACCCTGTTTAGGCCCTTAACAGCTGAGGTTCAATTTTGTGCACCATGCCAAGTGTCTGCTGACTCTTTTCGGGTCACTGTGGCATCTCTCTTCAGCTCTCCGATAGAATTGGTCATGTTTGTTGGGTTTCTTTTTCCACTCTTTCTTTGCTTTCCTACCCTTACAGCTCAGGTTAGAAAACTGTTAGGCTGCAGGTCTTTGAAAAGGAGTGCACCTGAAGTCACTGGCTCTCTAATAAAGACCCCAAATTCAGTCTCTCAAAGTGTGACTTCTCTGTTACTCATGATAGTGTTCCGAGATAAGAACATTTACTAATCCTTTCCTCAAGATGGGGCAATTCTTCCCAGGTTTGACGCACCATATGTAAACCTTGCCAACATTTTCTCTGAAAATTAGCAAAAATATACTAAGAAATCAAGTAGGTAGAATGTTCTAATGAGAGCACATTTGAGATTTAAAATTAGGCAAGTTAACACTTTATTCAACCACAGTAATGGATGCACAACATTATGCCATTGACATTTGACACATTCAAGGGTATAATTTAAGGGCCTACAGCTAAAATTGAGAGCCAAATGTCCAAAATTGAGGTTATAGCAATGGGAGGCCAGTCTTTATTTTTAGGGGTGTTTTAGCAATGTAGTGATAAACACAATATTTGACATTATGATAAAATTAGACTTGTACTCACACCGTATCTTCTATCTTGGAACTTCATTGGCATCATGTGATCAGCTATTATTGGGATCAAGTTACCTATTCAATCACTCTCTAGCTACACTGACTTACATATTTCCAGCAAAAATTTGCTTAAAATGAAACAAACCTTTCCATATTTTCTCTAATCAAATAAATTAAAAGGATAATTCAGATATCTTGTTAGCACATTTTTTTAATTTTTTTAATTTTAATTTATTTTTTTGTGCACATACTGTACACAGGGGTTACAATTACATGGGCAAGATAATGAGTACATTTCTTATCAAGCATTGCAGCCTCCTCCTTT
The DNA here is from genome assembly GCF_024711535.1 of Dipodomys merriami. Lineage (NCBI taxonomy): Eukaryota > Metazoa > Chordata > Mammalia > Rodentia > Heteromyidae > Dipodomys > Dipodomys merriami. The sequence goes on from NW_027202674.1 coordinate 163,648, forward strand.
GTTTATCCTTCACATCCCTTCCCAGCCTCCCCCCGCCCCCTCACCCAACCCCCCCCAACCCACACCAAAGTTGTAAAGTTCGTTTTTGACATGAAAAATTGTACTTCTCATAGTTGCATCGGGTCCACCTGTATCCTTAAACGACTTGATTTTCCCCATTTCCTCCACAAATTATATCGACAACAAATATAGTGAAAGCAGCGGTTATACTGTGGGGGAGGGACATACAAAGCTACAAAGAAATAATCTTATGAATGAGTTAGAAAAAAATGCATAAAAGAAAAAAAAACATTTGAATACTTATCTAAGGATTCATTTTCCTAACATCACATTACCTAACCTTTCCTGCTTGACTCATACATATACTAGATATTGCAAATAAGGGAAATCATGGGACCTTTGTTTATTTGGGCCTGGCTTACTTCACTTAATATAATTTTTTTTCCAAGCTTTGCAATTCTTAACAAATGTGGCAATGTGATTCTTTCTGATGAAGTTATAGAATTCCACTGTGTATTGATAGCACATTTTTTGATCCATTCATATACTGAGGGGCATTTGGGTTGTTTCCATATCTCACTATGGTAAATAAGGCTGCAATAAACATTGTTGTGCTGATAGCATTAGTGTGGTCTTCTTTGTAAACATTTGGGTAAATGCCCAGAAGTGGGATTGCTGGGTCATAGGGTAGCTCTGTGTGAAGTCTTTTCAGGAACCTCCATACTGCTTTCCAAAGTGGTTGAACAAGTTTACACTCCCACCAACAATGAAGTAAGGTTCCCTTCTGTCCAGATCTCCTCCAGCATCTGTTGTTGTTAGAGTTCTTGATTCTAGCCATTCTAACTGGGGTGAGGTGGTATCTCAATATTGTTTTGATTTGCATTTCTTTTATGGCTAGGGAGGTTGAGCATATCTTCATGTGTCTGTTGGCAATCCTTTCTTCTTCAGAGAAGTTTCTCTTCAAGTCTTTAGCCCACTTATTTATTGGGCAGTTGTTTCTTTGAGGATTTGTTCTTGGGGGATTGATTTTTTTGAACTCAAATTAGATTTTAGATATGAGACCCTTGTCCGTTTTATGGCTAGTGAAGATATTCTCCCAATCCCTGGGCTTTCTATTGATCTTGCTAGCTATGTCCTTTGCCATGTAGAAGCTCTGCAACTACATGCAATCCCATTTGTCCAACCTTTCTTTGATTTGTTGTGTCTCCGGGTCTCTATTCAGAAAATTTTGGCCTGAGCCAAGGAGACCTAGGGTTCTCCTATTCCATTCTGCAATGGTTTCAGAGTGTCTGCTTTGACTCTGAGGTCTTTGATCCATTTGGAGTTGATTCTGGTGCAGGGTGATATAAAAGGATCTAGTTTTAGTCTTCAACAAGTAGTTAACCAATTTTGCCAGCACCATTTACTGAATAGACTGTCTTTCTTCCCTATTATTTAGCTCCCTTATCGAAGATTAGTTGGCTATAGATCTGTAGGTTCATTTCTGGGTTTTCAATTCTATTCCATTGGTCCTGAGGTCTGTTCTTATGCTAGTACCAAGCTCTTTTGATTACTATGGCTTTATAGGAAAGTTTGAAATTTGGTATTGATATTCCACCAGCAGTGTTATTTCCGTTGAGGAGTATTTTTGCTATTCGGAGTCTTTTATTGTTCCATATGAATTTTTGGATTGCCTCTTCTATTTCCTTGAAGAATCAGGTTGGAATTTTTATAAGTATCGTATTAAATTTGTAGATAGCCTAGGAAAGTATTGCCATTTTCTGGATATTAATCTTTAAAATCCAGGACCATGGGAGGCTTTGCCATTTTCTAAGTTCTATTTTGATTTCCTTTTTCAAGATTTTAAAGTTTTCATCATAGAGTTTCTTCACTTCTTGCTTAAATTAATTCCCAGGTATTTTATTTTTTGAGGAGGCTATTACAAATGGAGTTGCTTTCCTAATGTCAGCCACACTTTTCTCATTGTTGGCATACAGAAAAGCCATTGATTTTCGGGGATTAATTTTATACCCTGCTACTTTACCAAAGTTTTGAATCAGCTTGAATAATTTGGGAGTGGAGTGTACAGGATTCTTTAAATACAAGATCATGTCATCTGCAAAGAGGGAGAGTTTTATTTATTCTTCCCCTATTTGGATCCCCTTTATGTCTGCATCTTTTATTATTGGTGTAGCTAGGCATTCTAATACTAGATTGAAGAGAAGTGGAGAGAGTGGACATCCTTGTCTTGTTCCTGAGTTAAGAGGAAATGGCTTTAGTTTTTCCCCATTAAGTATAATGCTGGCTGTAGGTTTGTCATATACAGCCTTTATTGTATTGAGGAATGTTCCATGGAGTCCTAATTTTTCCAAAACCTTCATCATAAAGGGGTGTTGGATCTTGTCCAATGCTTTTTCTGCATCTATTGGGATAACGATGTGTTTATTATCCTTGCTCCTGTTGATGTGATGAATAATATTAATTGATTTTTGTATATTGAACCAGCTTTGCATCCCTGAAATGAATCCTGTTTCATCATGGTTTATGATTTTTTGGCTGAATTATTGAAGTCGATTGGCCAACATTTTGTTGAGAAGTTATGCACCAATGTTCATCAAAGAAATGGGTCCATAGTTCTCTTTCTTTGCTGAGTCCATGCCTGGTTTTAGGATTAGGGATATGAAGGCTTAATAGAATGTGTTCGGTAGTGCGCTTTCTCTTTCAATTTCATTGAAGATTTGGAGGAGTATTGGTGTGATCTCTGCTTTGCAGGCCTTGTAGAATTCCGCTGTGAAACCATCTGGTCCTGGACTTTTCTTATCTGGGATGTCTCTTATTGCTGTTTCTATTTCAATGCTTGAGATCGGCCTGTTAAGCTAGTGTAACTCATCTTGGTTTATTTTTGGCATGTCAATATTTGCTAGGAAAAGGTCCATTTCTGTAATGTTCTCAAACTTATTAGCATAAAGTTTTGAGAAGTATTCCCTTATAATGTTCTGAATCTTGGTTGTTTCCGTGGTGATGTTTCCATTCTCATCTCTGAGTTTATTTATTTGGGTGTGTTCTCTTCTTTTACTGATAAGATTTGCTAAGGGCCTGTCAATTTTGTTAATGTTTTCGAAGAACCAACTCTCTGTTTTGTTGATTCTTTCTATACTATTTTTGGATTATAATTCATTTAATTCTGATTTAATTTTAATTATTTCTTTCCGTCTACTGGATTGGGGTTTATCTTGCTGCTCAATTTCAAAGAAGTTCAGATGTCTCATTAAATTGTTGGTTTCACATCTCTCCAATTTGTTGACGTAGGAACTCAGACCTATAAATTTGCCTCTGTGTACTGCCTTTGCTGTGTCCCAGAGGAGTTGGTAATTTGTGTGCTCATTTTTGTTGAATAGCATGAACATTGGAATTTCCTTTCTAATCTCTTCCATGACCCACTCGTGATTCAGCAGTGTGTTGTTTAGCCTTCATGTGTTACCGGACTTTCTTTGGTGGCTTTTGGTGTTGAGTTCTAATTTTATTCCCTTCTGGTCAGAGAGAATGTAAGGTATAAGTTCAATGTTTCTGAATTTGAACAAGTTTCCCTTGTAGCCTAAAATGTGGTGTATTTTAGGAAATGTTCCATGTGCTGCGGGAAAAAAAAACGTGTATTCTGAGGGTGCTGGGTGAAATATTCGGTAGATGTCTGTTAAATCTAATTCATCTGTGCAGATGTTTAGATCTGTGGTTTCTCTGTTGAGTTTTTCCGAGTTGATCTATCTAGTGGGGAGAGTGTTGTATTAAAATTCCCAATAATTAATGTCTTTGGATCTATGTGGGATTTGAGGGAAAGTAGTGTTTCTTGGATAAATTTGAGTGCTCCATTGTTTGGCGAATAGATATTTACAATTGTAATATCCTCCTGAAGGACAGATCCCTTAATTAGTATGTAGCGACCTTCTTTGTCATTTCTCATGAATTTTCATTTGAAGTCTATTTTATCTGATATTAAGCTTGCAACTTCCACCTGTTAAAGGGGGCTGTTGGCTTGGTAGATCTTGTCCAGCCTTTAACATTGAAAATGTGTTTGTTTTTACGGGCAAGATGTGACTCCTGCAGGCAGCAGATAGAAGGATCTTGTTTTTTAATGCAACTAGACAGTCTATCTCGCTTAATTGGAGAGTTAATTCCATTTATGTTAAGAGATAGGACTGAGAGGTATTTGGGAATTCCTGCCATGTTATTCACCTTTTGGGGGGTTGTGAACACTGGGTTCTTCCTAGGGTTCTTGGATTCTCATTTTGGGTGCAGTTTCTTGGCCTTTGTTGCAGTCTTGTTGTTTTTCTATGTGTAGGATATCTAAGAATCTTTTGTAGTGCTGGTTTGGTGGAGATGCATTGTTTCAATTTTTCTTTGCTATGGATGGTTTTTGTTTGGCCTTCAGTTATGAAGGAGAGTTTAGCTGGGTACACTATTCTTGGTTGATATTTGTTTGTTTTTAGGGCTTGGCATTTATCATTCCAGGCTCTTCTTGCTTTGATTTTCTCTGCTGAGAAATCTGAGGTGATTTTAATTGGTTTCCCTTTATACATGATTAATCTTTTCTCCTTCACAGCTTTAATGATCTTTTGCTTGTTCTAAGTTGATCCTGTGTGGATTATATTGTGATGGTGGGATATCCTATTCTGGTCTGGTCTATTTAGAGTTCTCAAAGTTTCTTGTATCTGAATAGGCCTATTTTTTGCATGTTTTGGAAGTTCTCTGTTAGGATCCTGTTAAACAAATTTTCTAGACAATCAACTTCTGTTTCTATGTGCTCCTCTACACCCATTATCCTTATATTAGGCCTTCTGATGGTGTCTTCCAAGTGTTGGATAGATCTGTCATATTTCTTGGACTTGTCATGGATGGTTGTATGTTCTTTCTCTATACTATATAGGCTGTCTTCAATCCTCAAGATACGATCTTCTGCATGGTCTAACCTGCTGTCAAGACTTTCTACTTTGTTTTTTATTTCTTTTCCTTCTATTTGGTCAGCTTTGATGGCTTCAAATTCTTTGTTGAAGCTTTGTTTTAGATCTTGTATGGACTTCTTTACTGCCTCAATTTGGTGTTCAGTGTTTATTCTCAAATCACTTAGTGGATTGCTTATCGTTTCTTTGGACTCCCTTTCCTTCTGTTGGGTTCCATTCAGCATTCCCTTTGTGGTCTCCCTAACTTCCTTCAGCTCTTTGTTAATGGATTCCATGAATGCCTTTAATGTTCTTTGTGTATTCTAATCCTGCTCTCTCAATTTGCTTAGCTTCCGCCCGTTCATGCCATTCTTGTATCTTTCTTTGAGTGTTCTAAGCCTGTTATAGCCGTTCCTGCCTTTCTCTTTGAGTATTCTCACTCTGCTCATGCAAATCCTGTATCAGTTTTTGAGTAGCTTCCTCATGCTCATGATATTCCTGTATAAACCTTTGGATTGCCTCCTCTCTCTCTCTCACGCTCATACAGATTCCTTGGTAGGTTTTCAATCTTTTCTTGCATTGACCTATTGTTTGCCTCCTCTCTCTCCCTATATGCTCATACAGTCTTTTGTAGCTTTTCAATCTTTTCCTGAATTGAACTTTGTTTTGCCTCCTTTCTCTCTCTATCACACTCATGCAGAGTTCTTTGTATGTTTTCAATCTTTTCATTTATCATGTTTGCCAGCAGTGTTTGTAGAGCTATTTGAGAACTCTCCTCTGGATTATCCATTATCTGTTCTGTCCCCTGATAATAATGAGTGGGAGTGGAGGTACCCGGACTTGCCATTTTTCTTGTGGTTTTCCGGCTTACTCTGCCCATTTGGAATGAAAGTAACACCAGTTTTGTGCTAGAACACTAACTTAAGGCAAGCATCAAACAAAGTCTGAATTTGCACAGTCAATAGTCTGCAGTTACAATCTAGTTCAACAGATACCTCCATTCAACATCAAACAACTATATATTAATGGGCTATGAACCGCAAAGAAGAATTTGGTAAACCAGAAATTATTAGGTATAAGGAGAGATGTGGGTAAAAAATAGGAATAGAGTGATGTGGAAAGGTACAGGGAGAGTTAAATAAGTCCTAGTCTCAAAGCAGTAAATTGGTTGGATAGGATGGCAGTAGAGAGAGAAAACAAGAAGAAAGTTTAAGGGAAAAAAGAGACCAGAAAAAATAGAAAAATAAAAATTAATAACATGCAGATTGCAGAACTATCTATTCAAAGAACATGAATATAATGAGAGAAGGGGAAGGATATAAAGGAGATGTGAAAAAATTAAAAATAAAAATACTTAAAATATTATATAGGTATAAAGAGGTAGTACTGCTATTAATGAATTTAAGTCTCAGAAGTTTTGAATTGAGTTATAAATTTGTGGATTAAGTGTGTACACAATGTGGGATAGGGTCCAATAGTCAACTATGGGTTTATGTGAGGATGTGCAGAACAACAATTAAGTCCCATAAAGAAGATCAAAAGAGAGGAAAAGGTGAGAAGGGTAAGGAAGAAAGAAAAAAAAAGATCAGAAGTTCAGTAGAGCTAAGCAAAAAACAAAAAGAAAAAAAAATAAATAAGAGAGAAAAAGAAAGATAAACTCACACAGGCATGTATCCCTAAAATAAAGATTATAACGGAGAAAAAAGTTAGTAGAAAAGAATTTTTTTCAAATAGGTAAAAATTAAAAATTGAAAAAAGGTTTAGAAAAGAAAAAAATTTTATAAAAGGTATAAAAAAAAGAAGAAGAGAAAAAAACTTCTGATATTTTTGGGAGGGTTGGAAAAAATCCTGTATCTCCATTGTGTCTGTAATCTGCCTCTGGTTGGAGTCTCTTGTCTGCTTATGGTCCTCTGGCTTGGTTGGTTTCTTAAATCAGTTTGTATGGACAGGCAGAAAAATGTTCTGCTTTACCCAGGATTTTTCGATCCTCCTCCTAAGTTAGTTCAATGGGATGGGGGTATGCTTTGAGAATCACAAAAGAGGGAGATGGCTTTTTCCTCAAGTTTGGAGATGCTGTGAGGAGGCTAGGTTCTGGGTAGAGTTGAGGCCTTTCAGCAAACAGTAGCTTTTTCTGGAGCCTAGTTTGTGAGAAACTCACAGAGCCCAGGCTGGAGCCACTCTCAGGGTTTCTGTTTACTGAATTTAAGTTGATTGTTGAGGCTGCTAAAGGGAGGGGCAGACTCTGGCTCTGATTAACCAATGAAGAAAGTCACTGCTAGTACTGGCACCCAAACTGGGTGCCTTTTCCCTGGGTGGAGCTGAGTCTGGCAGATCATGCCATTAATTTCTTGTGACCTGATAAATGACTCTAGTTTTATGCCATGGCCTGAGTTGGAGCTAGCAACTCCACCGAGCTTTGTTGGTATCCAAGACGGAGATCTCCTGTACTGGGGAGGAAGTGATGGCCTTCCCTCCTCTGCTCCCTGAGAAGGAGTGAGGACATCAGGCTTCTACTCACGCCGATTCTTGGTTCCTGGGTCGTCTCTTGTCTGCGAACTGCAGGATGAAGATGTCTGCTCCTTGTCAGTTCTTGCTGGTGTTGAGTAGAATCTGCTTGCCCGCAGCTTCTGGCTCTTTCATCCTGGACTCTCTCTGTTTCAGGTATGTCGGTACCACTGCCGCTGCCGCTGCCGCCACAGCGGCAGCTGCTGGCAAGAGCTCAGATCTGTCTTCTTGCCTGGATTTTCCCTTTCTGGCCTCTCTGTCCTGTGATGGCACATTTGGTGTGATTCTCTGGCTTGGGACTGTTCAGTGGAACTCTAAAACTGCTTTCTTTGGGAGAGCTCGTTTTGCCTCCATCTTCTCCTCGCCATCTTCCCGGAATTCTCTTAGCACATTTTATGGATGGATTCTTTTCAGTTTTGTATACACAGGAGCTCAGTGGGGCCCATTTGTCTTAAATTTGTAAATGGGATTCCTTGTTCCCTGAACTAACCATGGCCAAGGATGAATACCTAATTTATATAATCTCAGAGCAACACAGACAGACAGACACACACACACACACACAAAACACTTTAATAATATGCCATACTTATTTTTCCATAGCAGGTTCAATCCATTATAGAAAAACTTTCAAAAATTTGACTTTCCTTACTAAATCAACATAGTTGATTATAAAAGAGCAAGGTAGGTGAATAATCCTCCAAAGGAGGTAAACCGAATGGACCCTTCCAGTTAACAATGCTGTTTAAGTTCACCGTATTCAATTCCTGATTCCAGATTTATGCTAATCTCTTGATACAGTCCAAATGTATTTTCACTGATATTACTCTGCCTAGTATTTGTCAAGTCTCTTCCTCATTTTGATTTAACTACCTGGTACCACCCTTAACTTCAACTTTCTATTTGTTTTGTTGAGTTTTTAATTTTTTATTATAAAAATTATGTACAGAGCATTTACAGTTACATGAATAAGTTTCCTAACGTGATTTGTTACATCCTCCTGTGTTTTTATACATAAAGTATTTATTTATTTTTTAATTTTTTATTGTGAAATTACTGTTCAGAGGGGTTAAAAATTACATGAGCAAGGTAATGAGTACATTTCTTATCAAACATTGTTTCCTCTCGTTTGTTACCCCTTCCCATCCCCTCCCATCTCCCCCTCCCCTCCCCCACCCCGTCCCTGCCTGGCCAAAGTTGTAAAGTTCTTTTTCATCATAGTGGGTTGTACATCTCATTGTTACAATGGGTCAACCTGTATCCTTGTTTCAGCATTTTGTTATTTCCCTTTCCCTCCCCAAATTAGAAAAATGTATATACAAGAGGCAAGGCACTAAAATATCATGACTTAACTGGGTCTCTGACTCTTGCTTGGCTTTCTCCTGCAAAACTAAACTTTGCACTTGAGTCATATTTCCAGTTCTGACATTTTGCTAATTAATGGGAGACAAGTGTCTGAAAGATGTTTTGGCCTGGGCTGCCTTTGATCTCAGCTTACTAATAAGTAGTTAGGGTTATGAGCCACTGGTGTTTTGATTCTTTTTTCACTATTTTAAGAATCAATTTTGAAAAACAAATTTTTTCACCTATGTCTAATATATTAAAGAAAATATCTATTCCATTATACTTCCCTAAATATGAAGAAAGAAATTTGGTGCAACCTGGTGCCACTCTTGTCCTAACTATGTACATATCACCATATAAAAGTTGCTAATTGAAATGCACACCAAGACATGGAAACAACAGATCTGTTTTTGGTTGGTGACCTTGTGGTCATCAATGCCCTGTATCAAATTCTTTCTTTTTATTTCATTTCATTTTTCCTTTTCCATTGATTTATCCCAAATAATCACTGTGTTTGATTCTTGTATGACATTTTTTCAAAGAATTTTTAAACAAATTCATTAGAAATACATCTAAATGTGTAAGAAAAAAATGAGAAAAGTTAAAACAGGAGTTAATAAATTGAATCTAAGCCGGGTGCTGGGGGTTCACGCCTGTAATTCTAGCTACTCTGGAGGCTGAGATATGAGGATCTCGGTTCAAAGCCAACCCAGGCAGGAACGTCCGTGAGAATCTTATCTCCAATAAACCACTAGAAAACTGGAAGTGGTGCTGTGGCTCAAGTAGTAGAGCACTCACCTTGAGCTGAAGAGCACAGGGACAGTGCCCAGGCCCAGAGTTCAAGCCCCACGACCGTCAGGGAAAAAAAAAGATTGAATCTAAATATTTCTTTTACAATACACCTTGAAAATACTTTTTCCTCCGTAAAATTGTTTTTTCACATTTTTTATTACCTGGATCAGCCACACCTCCCCACATCATGCTCATCCATCTCTTCCTCTCTTCCCAAACCAATCTCAAAAAGCTTCCTTGCTATGGGAAGGGATGGGAAGGGGAGACAAAGGAGGAGGCTACAATGCTTGATAAGGAATGTACTCATTTTCTTGCCCATGTAATTGTAACCTTTCTGTACAGTATTTTCACAATAAAAAAATTAAAAAAATTAAAAATAGCTGTGTTGCTCCATTTCCACACATGGACACAATGTATTCTGACCACAACACAATCACTGCCATTCTCCTACACAATCACCTTCCCCACTACCACTACTACACAAAAGCAGGATGAGGTTACATCTTATTTAAAATATATGCTTTTTTAAAATATATGTTAGTTGTTCAAAGGGATTACATCATAGTATTTCACACAACTATTATTCAACAGCTTCGTGAGTTTTGTTTTTCTGTCTTCATTAACAGATGCAATGCATTTTGGTATTTTTCACAATCTAACATTTTCTATTTGTCCCTACTCCCTATAATCCTCTCATACAATCTCACAATTACCTTTAATGATATCTTTGCTTATCTGTAAAATAAACATAATTCATCTGGTCTCAGAGAAACTATTTCTTGGTAAACAAAATAAATACCTATGCCCCTAGTTTAATTTCAGAAACATTGGAATTTACAATTTTTAATTCACTAATATTAACTTTAATATGTATAGGAAATCAGATTATCCCAAAGTGTGGACAATACCTTTCAATACTAACATCACCAGGATGCCTTCTATGTAGTTTACTGTAATTTTCAAAAATGAAAAGTTGCAGGAGATTATTATATATTTTTTCAGATGAAATTTCATGAACTAGACAACTTCGATTTCCTGCCATATCAAGGACTTTTAAGTATTTCATAAAAGAATGGATGAACAGGTATCCATACATACAGAAAGAAAATATACATAATCTACCAGTGACAGCAGTGTTCTGGTCATTTATTTTCTCATATATTGGGGAAAATATTCAGATCTACAATATCATAGATAAAAAATATCGCCAGTTCCTTTGTATCAATTTCATGCTCACTGAATCTGCTGAATGACTAACTAGATTCTCCAGACACTAGTTAAACAGATGTCCTTCACGCTGAATTTATGGAAAGCAATATGCCAAAGAAAACTAATCTTAAGAAACCCAAATACTCTGGTGGACTACAGATTAAGCTGATTGCTTGGGTGTATAACATTCCTCTTTCATCTCCTGAAAATATGCTGGAGTAGCCCATTGCTTTCTGTAGGAACTCACTATTTTAACTCCTGAAATTAGCAGAAAAAAACGTCTTGACTTGTAATGTGCTCAATAGGAAAGGTGATTGCCTAACATATGTCTTAGTTTCATACCACTAAGAATAAAATCTTGTTAAGTAAGAAAATTGGCCTTTTTAGCTCTCAAATAAAAACACAATCAGCTCAAAGAAACATATATTAGAAAGAAAGAGTACCAATTCTTATAAATGACGTAGAAATTAAGGAGAAATAGGATATAAATTAATTGTTGATCCATTAAGCCATTTGTAATTTAGAATATAATTTTAACTTGAAATGATTATTTTATTTCTAGAACTTTTAGTGTGAAATGATTCCTGCTAAAATACTTTTCATAACTTGATAATGTGTAATTTTATAATTCAAATAATGTTTGAATGATTAAACTATATTATGACAGATGAAAAATAAAATTCAAAATAAAAATTAATTACAACAAGCTTATAACGTTACTGGACAATTGTTCATATGAAACTATTTTGCTACTAGTATCATAGAATAGTAAACAAACTTTAATAGTTATTTGAATTTCACTGTTTGAACTGGATTTCACAAAGGTTTCTTTTTTGTATCATTGAATATTTGTAATTTTAAAAAATGCAGCAAGATAAAGTAACACAAACATTATACAAGTAATGTTTTAGGAACATATTCATGAGTCTAGTTTGTAGATTCAATTTTTTTTCAAGATTTTCTTCTGCCCAGTGAAAAAGCAATCTACGGTTTTCTAACTGCCATTAAAAATGAGATGTTTTCAATAAGTTGTAATTACTCAATTGCTCAGTAAATCATCATTTTATGAGGCTAGAAATCAGTCCGGAACTTGTAAAGTGCAATAAAGTGAGTAAAATGAGGAATTTTTCAAGGACAATGAAAGACACGTATGCCCCCAAGGTCGTGTGCGGGGAAACTTACACTTCATTTGTGGCAGTGTTCACAGATGGGACCTGTAAGAGCGGTAACAAGGTCTTAAGGACTAGGTATTCACAAGTGGATGAAGGTCTTTATCAAAAGAGGGTCCATTGGCATTATAGCTAATTCTTTTAGTTCCTTTGGCTCTCCTTCTAGCTCTTTTTCTCTACTCGTTTCTTCTGAATATAAAATTGTTTCTTTTACATGTCAAAATAGTGTTATTTTCTGAGTAGTTAATTCAGAGAAAGAGAGAGAGAGATAGTCATGAAGTCCTCCTATAAGTCAATATTGAAAAGAAAATTGACAATTCAGAAAAAAATGGCTAGTCACACTTGTATACAGATTGTTGTTGCTGACAAATTCACTGATTAGGATAAAGATTGCATCCATATGTCTTTTGTTAAAAACAGACAACAACAAAATGCCTTCTTCTTCTCTATCAATCAAATACATAATTTTAAAATGCAGAGGTGACAGGGAAGTAAATGAGATAATCCATTTTCTCATGAAACATGAGATAATCCAGGTTCAGAAGGACCAAGGTCATATTTTTTCTGAGTTGGTTGCTTAACTCAAAAGACAAACAGATATTTGTAAATATAATATATATTATATACATTATTTATAATATAATGCATTTATATATTATATATTTTATATGTATATAATAATATACATTAAATATATAAAAAAGATACATAGATATAGATGATATGTTCCATTAAATATGATCCATTTTATACACATGATATAATATATCATGTGTATAATATATATACACATCTCTCACATAAATGATGGTTATAATGATGCATCTGATAGAAGAAATTAAAAATTCAGGGAGAATATTGACAATAACCAATACCCAAATCCTTTGCATCTATGAGTGAAAATAGAAAAATAAAAGTCACTGAAATTGTTGAATGAGAAGATAGTTTGAAAGTAATGGGTCAATCTGAAAATACACATAGTCATATTACACACACGTCTATTAGAAAATGCTGTCTATATGAAGCACAGTAACACTCTAAAATTAGGATATATACAAATACGTAGTGACAAAAATGTAAATCAGGTAATCTCTGGGGTGTGGATGATAATGGGAAGGGGGAAGATGAATAGAAAACATGAAGGATGGTGACTATAAACACCATACATTTTCCACAAATTAAAGAAAAATGCTTGTTGGCATTGATTTGAGAAGTAGAAAGGAAAAACGGAGGAGAGTGGTAGATGAGAAGTTGGATCAATATACATTGTAACCAAACATGGACTTGTCAAACTAAACACCCTTTGTACAACTGATTGGTACTAATAATATGTGCAAAAGATTATAGGCATTTGTGGTGTTGTGCTCATAAACTCTGCTAAATAATCTTTGCTTATTTAAGACAATTCCTACAATAATGCTAGTGATGAATCGATGTCTGCAGGATCTTATTCTTTATTTAAATCTTAACAAAGCCATAAGTAAACAGCAATATTTCTATGTTGTGTAAAACAAGAGTTTAGGGGTCAAAAATTAAACCTATGAACATATACAGAATTTTGAAGTTAATAAAATTTCTGGTTCTTTTCCACGCTTGTGCTGAGAGAAAAATTTAAGGTACTTGCAGTATCAATATACTATACAAGGCAACACATTAATCTGTGTACTTCCCAGTGTGGAGAATATTTTGCATATACCACTGGAGCACATCACAGAGATAATCCGTCTTTCATGGGCCATTCATATGAGGAATCTATTATCTTATACTTAATGTTTCAGAATATAGAAAGTCTGTGAAAAATATTGCTTATACTTTGAAAACCCTTTTAAAACTAATATTACACAATTTGGGATACTACACTATGTCCATTTTAAATATATACAGTATTTATAAGACCTAAAATTGATTCCCATCACTAAAGAGCAGGTGATTTGAGTAAGAAGATAATTCTTGAAAATAAAGAATTCACTCCTTTTCAAAATATAGTTCTGTTAAAGTAATTCTTTTAAATTTTAAATACATCTATTTCATAATTTACTCCATTGTCCACAAAAGAAAAAGACAATATATAGAGCAAGAGAGAAAAGGTGCAATAATAAATAATATCAGTAGAAATTACCTGCCTGTTACTCATGAAAATGTAAAAAAGTAGAATACTATTACATGAGTTCAAAAGCAAAACACATGGCAAACACATCTGGAAAACAATATATCAACTACATACATTTTTTATTTTCTTTTTTTCCATATATGTGTGTGTGGTTATATATATATATGTGTGTGTGTGTGTGTGTGTGTGTGTGTGTGTGTGTGTGTGTGTGTGCGTGTGTGCACGTTGGTCCCAGAGCTTTAACTCAGGACCTGAGTGCAGTCCCTAAGCTTTTATACTCATGGCTAGTACTCTACCACTTGAGCCATAGCTCCACTACCAGTATTTTTGTGGTTAACTCAAGTTTACAGTCTCACAGACTTTCCTGCTTAATCTGGGTTCGAACCTTAAATCTCATATTTCAGTCTTCTGAGTAACTACATTATATGTGTGAGCCACTATCACATAACTTCAACTATGTATCTTTTTTTTAGCAAATATTGACATGCCAAAACTAAACCAAGATGAGGTAAACCACCTTAACAGGCCCATGTCAAGCATTGAAATAGAAACAGCAATCAGAGACATCCCAGATAAGAAAAGTCCGGGACCAGATGGTTTTACAGCGGAACTCTACAAGGCCTGCAAAGCAGAGCTCACACCAATACTCCTCAAACTCTTCAATAAAATTGTAAGAGAAAGTTCACAACTGAACACATGCTATGAAACCATCATAACCTTCATCCCAAATCCGGGCAGGGTCTCATCAAAGAAAGAGAACTATAGACCCATTTCTT